>NC_056749.1:691697526-691912526 GCF_019279795.1 Protopterus annectens
TGTTAATTTAATGTGCATCATGTTTGCTGTACACATGACTTGTTGTAGCCAGCTTTCAAAAATGTCCTTAAAAAATTTGCAGTCACAATCTAAATGATGACTTTTATTCTACCTCTACAATGTTTTTAATGTAAACAGTGTTACTAACATGGTGATTGATTTTTTCAGATTGTGTAGTGGGCAAAATTCCATGTTAGTTCCGAGTGACAAATCTAGTGATTTGTTTGTAAGTCTGTAGTGACACATTAACACTTACTGATGATCATTGACTTCTGTAAACTCGTAAGTCTTCCTGACCTGGTGTTTATCTTCTTCTTCTTCTTTCGGCTTTTCCCGGTAAGGGGTTGCCACAGCGGAACTCTGGTCCACTAATGATTGGCAGTAGATTTTTATGGTGCCGAGGTGCCAGCCGGATACTCAACCTTCAATGAAGGCACTCCCATTTACGCATGTCTTTCGAATGCCACTCGACCATGGGCAGGACATGCAGACTCCAAACAGAAGGTGCTCCAGTCAAGAATCGAATGGGAGAACTTCTTGCTGTGAGGCGACAATGCTACCACTGCACCACCGCGGCCCTGACTTGTTGTTTATATGACTGTGAAAATGGGAACTACAAGTGGGCTGGGCAAAAAAAGAGAATGATTTAACTGGATTGGAAGTATTTGTGGGTGTGATACAGTATGGAGTCGGACTTCAGAAATGGAGTGGCTAAGTGTGATGTGGGTAGAGTCTCTCCCTGTCTGTAAAATGAAGGGCAAATCTGGTGTTCTGTCCTTGTTATCATTCACTATAGGGCTACAGCAACCTGCACAGCTGTATTCAAGAGTCAACTACATTACCACATCATCCATTACATTGCTTTCCCTAAACAGAAGAAGTCTGGTCTGTCTTGCCCCTGCTCTTACTAAATTTCAGTGAAACCCTTACCAATCCATGTAGTACTAAGTACGGACTTCAGAAAGGGCATGGCTAAGTGATGGCAGTAGAGTCACTATAGGAGAATAGTAGAGATTACTAATAGAGTCCGTTGTAAAGGATTTGATGAAGTCAGTTTGCTTTGCTCGTCATTGTCCATCTAGGTGGGAAAAAGAGGGAATCCATATAAGAAAGCATTTCCATTTTCTAGGTGCAGACATGCAGTGCTACTAGTAGAATATTTCAGCGTTGGGTTCGAGTTGAAGCTAGTACTACAAAATAAGGTAGTTGAAAAATGAATGCATTTATATATATATATATATATATATATATATATATATATATATATATATATATAGGAACACTACTAAATCTCGAACTTTTGAAATCTCAAATTTCAAAAGCTCGAGACCATGTAGCTGAAACCGCACATTACCGAAAGACCAGAAGCGCGAAATTCAAAATCCCGATGGTAAGGGATTTTGAGTTAGAGCTTCTGGTGTTGCGGTTCAGGTAAGTATGTGTGTGTAAGTTTGTTTGTGAGGGGCTTTAGTGTGTGTGTGTGTGTGTGTGTGTGTGTGTGTGTATGAGGAGCTATAATGTGTGGGTGTAAGTTTGCCTTGTGTGTATGTCTGTGCGATCTCGGAGTTGGAATATTAAAGTCGGGGGGGTGGGGGTACAGGGGGGCAAAGCCCCCTGCTTAACTTTAGTGTAGGGTGGTTTGTTTGGTTATGGGGGGAGGCTGTGTATATGTTTGTGTGTGTGCTGTATGTATGTAGTACTTTCACGATTTTGAATTTCGCGCTTTTAACATGTCGGTAATGTGGGGTTTAGGGATTATGGTCTTGGTATTGTGGGCTTCAGGATTGTGTAGTTTCAGTATTAAGTAGTGATTATATATATATATATATATATATATATATATATATATATATATATGTATATTTTTTTTTAATTTGAGTGCACTATCATGCAAAATAATTTGAAACTCATGAACTTCTACTCATTTGATGAATATGAACTGGAAAGGTGATCCATGGAGACATATTACAATTTAAAGAGAAGTCTTGTTTATTTATTTTTTCAAAATCCACCCCCTCCCATTATAACTCCTAGTTGACCACCTGCCACTATTTTCTGCCATGAGTTTTTATCATCTGAGTTTCATTTATTGTAATACAAGTTGGATTTTCCCTTAATGCAGCGTGAAAACATTTCCCATGTATATTTTATCTCTTGGTATGTTTACTGTTGGCTATATGGCTGCTTGCAGCATTCATGATGAGTCTGTGGTATAACACTGCATAAAACTAGTACTGTCTGTCATCTTCTTTTTTATGCAAACACAGTTAAGCAGGTTTGGACATTCATTATTAAAACCTTCAGCTAATTAAATGTTAATAAGAGTTGGGAAGTATATGTAAAAGTGTGTGGAATACATTTATTCTGGGATGGTTTTAATAAGTATGGAAAATAATTTACATTAAAAGTGTGGAAGCTGACATTCGCTTACTTATGTATTGCAGAAGTACTTTTTAAGTAAATGTGAAAATGGATTGCAATGCATGCTGCATTTACGTTGTGATGCTTTTAAAATAGTGTTTGTTAAAATAGTATTGTGTTTATCCAGTGTTCATTTGGTACAACTATTAGACTGCACATTTGTGCAGCATATTAGAATTGTCACTTATTTGTTTTGTCTAAGACTATTCTCACCCACAAGTAATGTTTTATTGACATTTTCAAAGTAAGTCCCAAGTCAGCAGCCCTAGGTCAATAAGCTACTTGGCCAGCCAATGCCAGAACTGGACATAAAGCCAGTCAACCTGATAAATGTGAACTATGAATTGCTACACTCATAGGATCATAGAAAGTTACTAGGCTATTGGCCCTGAGGCCCTTACAAGCCTAGCCAAGAATTCGGCCCATGTTCCAACAAGTTAGCACCCTATGCCACTGTCTAGCAGGGCATAGGTGGAATCCCAGGGGTGTATTTTCTGTTCCCCATCCAGTTATCTAGGTTGCGCTTAAAAAGGTTTATTTATTTATTTGACATTTGTTAACTGGGATAGTCCATCTGAGCAAAAGCCCTTTTTCTGTCGAGGCCTGGGGAGAAAAGATCCATAGTACAAGTAAGCAAGAAAAAATTACAAAAATTGAAGTTGAATACAACATACAATAAAACAGTTAAGCAAATGTAGGTAAAGCTCCACAGTACAATATAGTAAGAGGTTTAAATTAATAAATTGGTTAAGTTATATTTTATGATGGGTACAAAGCGTTAGGTGGGTGGGATCTAAACTGCATGCCTTGTTTGTAGTTTGTAGTATGTATATGATTTGACATCACTGACTGACCGGCTCACTCTTACCACCAGATTGAATAATACTTTGCAGTTTTAGAGTATTTAATGCCAAGATGTTGAAGGCTGCTAAAACATATACCCAGTGATACCATAACAAATGGGAGAAGGACTCTCTTTTTAGAGGTTGGCTAGCACCCATTGAGGGTAATGCAGGAAAAGCATTTTGCTTGTACTGTAAAGTAGAAATCATGGCAAAATACAGTCATCTGTGAAACAGTTCAGCACATTCAGAAAGCCAAACCATTTCACAGTACCAGCCAGAAATGCATTACGTTCCCAACTGTTGCCAAGACGACTGCTAATCCAGCTCGAAATGCTGAGGACGTGCTTGCTATGGCCGTTGTTGAACACTGTTCGCTACTTGCCATCGACCATTTGGGTGAAGTTGTGAAGAAAATGTTTGCTGATTCCAAAGCAGTGACTGATTTTAAGTTACCTTGTATGAAGTGCGCAGAAATAATAAAAGAAGTCTTGGATCCACATTTTCTGCAGTGCCTAATTGATGATCTTGGCAACAGCAGATGCAGTCTGCTCCTTGATGAATCCACAGATACCAGTGTGTCAAAGTATTTGGGCATTGTGATATGTTACTTCAGTGTCTCAAAAGGTTCAATCTTATTGACATTTCTTGCTCTTGCTCCCTTGAAAGAAGCTGATGCAAGAGGTATTGCAACTGCTTTATTCGAGTTGCTGCAACAATGTGGAATCAAGTTATCTAACTTGATTGGCATTGGCACAGATAATGGGGTAGTTATGACTGGAGTAAATAATGGGTTGCACCAGATTCTAAAATAAGAGCACAATTTGCCAGATTAGTGTTGTGCACTGTGTCTGTCATTCCTTGCAACTGGCAGTTTCACATGCTTCAACTGAGTCACTACCATGGAATGTAAAATTTCTTCTCAGAGAAACATACAACTGGTTTTCAATATCGCCAAACTGAAGAGCAGCATACAGAGAGATTTATCATGTTATCAACTGTGGGGAAGAACCACTGAAAAGATATGTGCTACCCATTAGCTACCTATTGAGCCTGCAGTAACCAGGATTCTCAGCCAATGGAGTGAACTGAAACTCCACTTTGAACTTGCAAAGAAGAATGAACATTGCTATATGGCTGACATGCTATATGAAATGTTCAAGGATGAAAAAAATCGATTGTATCTAATGTATTTGAAATCGATCTTGACTGAAGTAGAAATCGCAGTCAAAGCATTTGAATGTGAAAAAACTGATCCAGCTAAGTTGCTAAGCAGTCTGATACTGCTACTTCAGTCAGTTTGCTGTAGTATATTGGTACCAACAGTTTACGTAGACATCTTCAAAACTCTCATGGATGATTTTGTGAACTATTCAGCACATCTTGGATGCAACTTTGAGAATTCGATTAAACAAGCAAAGTTGAGCAAGGATGAAGAAATCCTCTTACGCAAGCTGTAAATCGACTTCACGGCTGCGCTGAGCAAAGAACTGCAGGACAGGTTGCCAATCAGCATAGAAATTCTGCAGCGAATGGCACTATTCAGTGTAGATGAAACTCTAAGAAGTGTCAAGAGCAATGAACTTGTTCAGTTTGCAGAATTGTTGGGATATTCTCCTGACAAAATAGACAGCGTACTTGCTCAATGGAAAAAAATTCAGTTTGTGAAGTGGGTCAACACCTCTGACACTGTTCTATTTTGAGCTGAGGTGAACAAGTTTTGAGATGCAGCAAACAGTAACCCGTAATCTGACCTGTGCGACGTGGCTATAAAAGTATTGTCTTTGCCTCATTCAAATGCCCAAATTGAAAGAGTTTTCAGCCAAATGAACATTACGAAGTCAAAATTATGAAATCATATGAGCCTACCCACTTTGAATTCAATACTGAGAGTGAGATATAGCCTCAAAACTCTCAGAAAATCTTGTCACACGTATTGATTGCCAGATACAGTGACACGTTTGATTGGGACAAATGCAGCTTATTCTTACAAGAAGCCACAAAACAGCTCCATCCACCTCCTTATCTTCTTGGATGCAGCAGACACTGTTGATGATGATAAAGATAACGAGGATGAAGAATGGCCGTGAGGAAATAGTGACGTGTAATTTTGTTGACATAAGATTTCCGTATCTTTTCAGTTAAAAACTTAAATAACAATGTTATTCAGAAATAATATAATATGTATTAATTTCTCACAGATTTTTATTTGAAGCATTTGACAGTTTTTCTTGTGCACATATTTGTCTTTCCACTAATTTTTCTTTTAATCTTTCTAAATATCTTCTATCTACAAGATCTGGGTTTCTAGTTTTATACTAATAATATATCATTTCTTCCTTAACTTCAATAGTCTATTTATTTTCTAATTGAAATATTTGTAAAAAACATTTGAGAATATTTGCATGTATTTTGAAAATTAATAAAGCTGTTTAAAAAAATAGTCCATTTATCATCTTTATGGATCTTTTTCCCCTGTCAATTTTTGTGTTTTTTATGGCATTCTTCCTCCTTCAACAACAGGGGCACCACCTTCCCCCTGAGCCTGTCACAGTGTGTGTACTAAAATTTGGCAATTTTTTTTTTATCCTGGGACCCACCTGTGCGCCCGACTGTATTTTTTTAACGTACTGTTCTGCATGCTATATGTGGCACAGTGACACAGCAGTGGTATTGCCTCACAGCAAGAGGTTCCTCAGTTTGATTCTCAGCTGGGACACTTTCTCTGCGGAGTCTGCATGTCCTTCCTGTGTTCACATGGGTTTCCTCCAGGTGCTCTGGTTTCCTTCCACTTTCCAAAGATATGCAGTAGGTGGACTGGACACTAAATTGGCCATAGGTATGAGTGCATCTGAGTGTATGGTGTGAAAGAACTGCCGCAGCAGGGATAGCCACCCGGCGGTATAAATCTTTGCTCTAGATGATTGTCACTGTTGAAGTGACATCCTGACCCCATGTGCAAAAATGGGAAAAAGGGGTTGTGGATGGATGGATGGATTTGGAAATAATGTACTTTATAACCAGTTTACTGGCAGGCTCAGCTGTTGGAATAAAAGTGAATTTTAGCCCTTTTTAACGTTTAGAATTGAGAGTCAATTTTTTTCCAGGGGCAGAGCCTCAGACCAATATACTATTCCGTTTGTCCAAAAATTAAGCTACTTTTTGAGATGATCATTTGACAACACTGAATGTAAATAATTTGTGTATAAGTTGTGTGTGTTTGCAGCTGACAGAGTGTAATGTAGCTTATACACTTTCTTTTGCCTTATCAGTGTACAGTGAATAACTTTTACTTATGGTAGTGGCTTTCAGCTCATTTCACGGTGTGTGTAGTTTTCCTGTTCATATATTAGATGGGTGTTTCCTGTCTCACAGTGTCACTGATGTTGGCAGACCTGTAATACTGTATATTGCTTGAGTTCTGGTCTTCTTGCACTTTTAGGTGCACAAGTATGGTTGTTAGATCACCATATTATATGCATATTTACACATTACTGCCTCATATACTACTCTTTGATGTATTGTGTTTGTGCATGTTTTCTTTCAGGGTGTGAGCTACACCTGTCAATGTAACATTCTTGGGTTTTGTGATACTTATATGATTTCACAACAAATTGTATTTACACCTGTTATGTACATATTAGCATAGCATGGCCATCCTCGCTTTTGAAAAGGCAATGTATAAAGTTGTGAACCACACATTCCATTCCTGTTTGTATGTAAGTATTCTGTGATGTTATCTGTTACCTATTGTGAAATGCTAAACCTATAGGCTAATAGGTGTGTACTAGGCTAATGGCCCTGGAGCCTTTACAAGCCTATCCCATAAGATTACCCTGGCATTGTGTCACCTGACCTTAGTTCTCAGTGCTTCTGTCGAGTAAAGCCATTGGAGTGATCCCTGGGGTGAATTTTCTATTTCCCATCTACTCATCAAGATTCTTCTTGAAGAGGGCCAGTGAGGTGCTCTGCTTGACATGTATGGAAAGTCTATTCCATAGCATGGGCAGTCTATGGGTTATGAACCTATCCCTCCAGCATGTTCTGTTGATTGTGGGAATGAGGTTGAGGTCTCTGGAGCATGTGGTGCGGAGGAATTGGGATTTTTTTAGATGTAGCATTCCTAACAGAGCTGGGTCAGACATGGCTTTGTAAGTCAGGCAGAGATCGCCTCTAAGTAGGCGATATGAGACAGAGAATAGTTGGAGTTTTTTGAGTCTGTCCAAATAAGACAAGTGTTTAAGGCCTAGGATCCTCTTTGTAAGGTACTTTTGCGGCCTCTCCAGTTGTTGCAGGTGTTTAGTGAGGTACATGTCATTGTACTCAAGGATTGGCCTAATGAGGGAAGAGTAGAGGAAGACAGTGACCTCTTTCTTCCTGGATGCAAAACCCTTAGTAATGAGATGTGCCACATAGCAGGACTTTCTGACCACAGTGGCAATGTGGTGGTCAAAAGAGAGGTTGCTGTCACCCTGTGTTCCCAGATCTCTTATAACACCTTGTATGTTCAGTGGACTACCATGGATGTGGTAATTCATGGGAACTGGGATTTTTCCAAAGGGGATGACGACACATTTTGTTGGCATTGAGCTTAAGGCCAGGTTCTGACACCAGTCGTTGGTCTCAGTGATGCCTTTCTGTAGGATGTCAATATCACTCAGAAAGTTAATAATAGCTCCCAACTTGCAATTGTCTGCGAACTTTGTCAGCCAGAGTCCCTTCATGTTAGTTTGGACTTCAGAGATATAGATACTAAACAGGAGAGGACCCAGGACCGAACCCTGTGTGACCCCACTCATGACTGGTCGACAGTCTGACTTGGAGTCAGCTACTTTCACACTGTGGTTTCTACCTGTGAGCCAGTTTGCAATCCACCTAGTGATATAGGGGTTGATGCCTAGCTTAGTGAGTTTTTCTAATATTCCTGAGTGGGGAATGGTATCAAAGGCCTTTGCCAGATCAAGGTAGGCAGTAAGTACCACCTTGCGCAACTTCATCCACAGCTCTGGTGACTGACTCAAAGAAGTTGACCAAGTTGAGCAGGCATGATCTACCCTTCACAAAACCAAACTGTCTGGGATTCAGAGTTTGGAGATTCCCTATATCCTTGTTTATTGGGTCCATGATGATGCATTCCATAGCTTTGCATATCAGACTCGTCAGGCTAATGGGGCGATAGTTCCCAGGGTCTGTAGTCGCTCTTCCTTTGTGGAGAGGGATGAATGTAGCAGTGTACCACTCAGTAGGGACAAAGTCTGAGGTGAGGCTGTGATTGAACAGGGCACACAGGTGAGGTGCCAGTTCACTCTGCAGTTCATGTAGAACACAGCCAAGGATATTTTCATGTCCCATAGAAGCTGCATTCTTGGCCTTGGACAGTTCTGTTTTAACCTGTGTATCAGTAATACTGGGTGTCTGGCAGTCTACTGGTATTGTGACTGGTCCCTTGGGGGGGGTAAAGTTGGCACTGAATCTGTTGGCCAGTATATTGGCAATATCTGTTGGCTCAGTATAGGAGGTACCATTGTGCAGTAGCTCAGAGCAAATCTGGGTATTGCCGTGGAGATTCTTTACATAACTATAGAAGGCCTTGTGGTTGTCTTTACTATCTGCTGCAATTATGTTTTCATAGCTAGCTTTACAGGATTTGATGAGGGATCTCAACTTTTTGTTGAGGCTGATAAGGGAGTTTTTCCAGTCTTGGGACTTCACCTTATTCCACATCAGTTTCCTCCTTCTGTTGTAGAGTTTTTTTATAGCAGAGGACCACCAGGTTGGATTATTTTTTTAGAGGAGAGCATCTTGGTTCTATTGGGTATGGGGAGATCCATGCATTTGTATATGTGTTCGTACAGTGCACTGGTGTATGATTTGGCGGTCATGCAACTGATCTCCATTTGAATGGGTGCCATGAAGTTAGCCACCTCTGTTTTTAGGAGCCCAAAGTTAGCTTTGGCGAAGTTTTTCATGGTGGTTACCTTTGTGGGGAGTGGGGGTGGGGGGGTGGGATGGATATGGATTTCCAAGGTGATTAGTTTGTGGTCAGATCTAACCAGGGAGGAGTTGACTATTGGTGTAGAGCAACAGTCCCCCATGTTAGTAATGAACAGGTCAAGGATGTTGCTACCTCGAGTGGGGGGTAAGAACGAGCTGGTCCAGTGCATTGGAATTAATGAATTCCATGAAACATTGGGCAAGTGTATTGGTACATAAGTAGTTTTCCCAGTTAATGGAGAGGTAGTTGAAGTCACCTAGTATAAGAGTGTTAGGTTGGACCCTAATATTCTCCAGGGTGCTTAGGAACTTGGAGTGTGAGTCTTGAACATGGTTGGGGATATATAACAGGCTACGACCTGAATCACTGTCTTACCCAATGTTAGCTGCACCTGAAATGTCTCAGTGGTGCAGAGGTTAGTGTTGTCGCCTCACAGCAACAGGTCCTCCAGTTAGAGTCTCAGCTGGGGTTTTCTTCCACTGTCATATTTTATACATTTGGCATAACCTCTCCATAGCCTGTCTCCTTTCGTTATGTCATTAACAGCAAAGATTGACATTTGATATATATATTTTTTTTTTACGTTTTATGCTGATTTCATATTAATGGCAAAAGTAGGAAATCACTGTATTGTGCATCCTTGTTATAGCAAAACAGTACTGTATTGTGCCTATAGCCTCTCTTCTCATATGGGTACACCTTTGCTGCCTATGCTGCCTTTTATAAATGGTAACACATATATTTTCTTTCTGCATAATATACCTGCATTGCTTTATATTGCTGTACATTCATATGCCCCTATCAATGGCAACAGAGAAATTTCCCCTTGTAAAGTAATATTATGAATGAATATTTATTGTGCTAGTCATGTGCCATACTTGTGTATACACAACTGTCCTGTGATCAGTCATACACATTTACCTGTAATGTTGTTCTCACTTTGTGTGGGTGTGCCACCTGGTGTATTAGGTTTGCATGGCAGTATATACGTTTATGTGATATTCACCCTACTTTTGTTATATTCCTTTGCTAATTACTGTTTACCTTTTGCACATTACTTTGTTGTTTGTGTCATTTATGCACAGACATGTTAATAGACATCACAGATGCACAGTGCACATATGTCAGACATTGGCCCTTTATCGAACGTACCTTGCAGTAGGGAACTTGGGTATGCATGTCCTGTGTTTTTATATCTCTGCTTTATCAGGCAAGCATTTCCTTGCTACTGTGGACATATGTTGCAAGTTTCCCTTCCCCTTTTGGCTCTATGTTACACATATACATGGCATATGTGTACATTTATGCGTGCTGTTGTGTACTGCATCTTCATCAGTCTGTAGTTATACCGGACATATATGATGGTCTGTTACAAAGGTAGGCTGTCATATACATGTAATGCATATCTACACACTGCTGTGGTCATTATGATGATATTTAGTTTTGTCACGCATTCTCCTGAAATACTTTCCATGTTTCCTGAAAAGCTATGTATGCACAGGCTGGCATACCTTAATTTCTCATATTTATATGCCATTTTTTTGGCCCAGAGTTTTGGCCCAGAAATTGTAGTTTATTTGGCCGTTTGGGCAGTTTTCTATCTCTTTCAACTTGCTGGCATTAAAAGCCTACATTAGTACTTGTTCCCCACCTTTCCTGTAACTTGTCTAGGCCAGGTACAGATTTGCTGTATTCCAGGACTCTTTGTAAGCTTTTGAGCCCCCCAGGCCTTTCTGAGTTGGATGGAAGCCTTATAGCTTATCAGTGGGAGTGGTAAGCATTAGGTAGCCTATCTACCACAAGAGGAGTGGTTCCTGGCCCAGAAATGGTAGCTATTGGCCGTTTGGGCAGTTTTGTTTTCCATCTCTTTCAACGTTCTGGTTTAAAAGCCGCACTTGCACTTGTTTCCCACCTTTCCTGTAACTAGCCTAGTCCAGATACAGAGTTGCTGTATCCAGGACTCTTGGTAAGGTTCTGAGCCCCACAAGCCTTTCTGCATTGGAGGAAAGCCTTCTAGCTTATCAGTGGGAGAGGTAAGCACTAGGTAGCCTGTCTACCATGAGAGGAGAGGTTCTTGGCCCAGAAATTGTAGTTTATTGACCATTTGGACAGTTTGTCCATCTCTTTCAACTTTCTGGTTTAAAAGACCACATCTGTGCTTGTTTCCCATCTTTCCTGTAACTAACCTACTGGGTAGCACTAGAAAGCCTTAAACTGATACAAGCCTTCTAGCTTAGAAGAGAGACTTTGGAGTGATTAAGTATCAGTTTTCTGTACTTTCTTGCTGTACTTAACTGTTTTCTGTCTAAACGCAGATTTTGCAGCTTTTATTGTGATTTAAAAGCTTGTTTTTTTTCACATATTGTACTTATTTGACTGCCTGCACTTTTAAAAAGTTGTTTTTTGTTTAAATAATTTAACTGTTGTAGGCTACACACTAAAATGTGATAGCCTTTTCTGATCGTTTGTAGTCGTTTAAAGTTGTTTTAAGTGCATTTTTACTATTTTTGCCTTATCTTTTCAAAAAACAAACAGAAAAATTCCTTGTTTCTCCCTTTCTAAGGTAGTATACTCCAGTTTTCAGGCTAGTGCTGAAATTCAGGGCTGTGATACTAGTTTCTGAGTTGCCCAAACGTTACTTGGATAGAAGGAAGTTTCTCTGTTCACCTGTGAGAGAAGGGAGCTTTGAGCAACCTATCTGTCCTTGGAGGAGTGGTTCCAGCCCAGACGTTGGTAGTTTATTGGCCATTTTGGGCTAATTTCTATCTCTTTCATTTCCCTACTATAAAAAACGTGTTTGCACAGTTTTGTGTACCGGGCAGTGCCGGTTAGCTACGGTTAAATTATTCCCGGCTCCACTAAGTCTCCTCTTCAGTTTTTCCTTGAAAGTAGTCTACCTCTCAACCTAAGCACTCAAAAAGCATCTTACAGCCCAGCACTTGCTCAGACCTAATAGCAAGCACTAATATACCCTGACACTGATTGCCCAGCAGGGCAAGACTCTTTATTCACCCCTCACCAACCAAGCGACTAAGCAGCTCACCCTACTATTCAGGCATGACCAAAGGGCAACTTCAGGTGCACTCTCCAGTCCAGCTGGTGAATTTGGGTATCCTGAGGCAATGTTACAACTGCCTCATGTACACAGACAACCCTCTCCTCCTACCACAAAACACTAACATATGCGAGAGATGCAATTATACAGCCAAACTGGAAGCTTAGCTGTCTCCACCCAAGACTGGAAGACAGTCAAGAGGAGAAGGTTAACACTTGCACCACAACTCCAGCCACACGCAGACCAACTAAAACAGCACTGGCAAAAAATACACATAAATACACAAAATCATACTTGGAGGCTCTAAATAAAAACCTGCAAAAGCATCAGAGACCTCCAAAGCAGACACCCAAACAACCTGCACTTCCCGTCACAAACCAGACAACACATAAAACACAAAATCAGTGTACCGCACAATCACAGCCCTTAAGACAAAATAACATACCTAGCACACTATAATAGGTGACTCTATATTAGTCAGGCACACTGACATCCCACTCACTAGGCTGGACAAGCAGAAGGTTACTGTTAGCTGCCTGTCAGGAGCCAGAATCCGCCACATAACACAAGCACTCAGGTCACTCCAGAACAAGTACAAATATGACTCTGTCATTGTTCATGTTGGTGTGAATGACCTGAGATGTACATCCCTGGACTACATGAAAAGAGACATGGTAGAGCTCTCTGATCATGTAGCCCAGGCTGGTATGACCCTGACCCTGAGTAGCATCCTGCCCTCACCAAGAATGATACCTCAGTATAAAGAAAAAAATTATCAGTTTCAACAATTGGCTAAGCTTCTGGTGTCATTCAAAGGGGATCCAGTGTCTGTCAGACTGGGATGACATGCTCAATAAGACACGTTGCTTCACAAGAGATAGCTTACACCTGTCACCCCTAGGCTTTCGAATACTGGCCAAGGCTCTTGCTGCCCCCCATAGTGCCTTTTTTAGGCAAGGCTCAAAAGTCAAACCTACCTCCGTAAACAGTCACAATTAACAAAAAACTGAGGGTTATGCTACTCAATGCCAGGAGTTTAAATCTCAAAATGCATGCGCTCGAAGCACTCCTCAGTATGGATAACGTTGATATCTGTGCAGTAACTGAAACCTGGTTCAAGGCTCCAGAGAGCACCCCAGCACTACTGGGCTACAACTCATACCACACGTTTCGGCCACAGAACATGGACCGAAACACAAAAGGAGGGGGTGTATCCATATTCATTAAGGATACCTACACCTCCAGGTTAGTGGTGCAGCATGATACCTCTGAGATCATCCATGTGCAACTAACATCGGGCAAATCTGCAATGCAAATTGTGGCCTGCTACAGATCACCCTCCATGACCCAGGACCACCACTCCACCTTTCTGGAGACACTGAAAAACATGAAGGTCCTACCAAACACCCTGATATTGGGCGATTTCAATTACCCTACCATTCACTGGGAAAACTACTCGAGTACAAATTCCCAGGCCCAGCACTTCCTGGAATTCATCAACTCAAATGCCCTGGATTAGCTGGTAAACTCCCCTACCAGAGGTGAAAACATATTGGACCTGGTCATCACCAACATGGGTGACAGGTGTTCCACACCAGAGGTCAACCCATCACTGGTTAGGTCAGACCATAAACTGATCACTCGGGATGTCCACACCCCACTACCACCCCCAACTAAGGAAACCACAGTAAAAAACTTTTCTAAAGCAAACTTCACCTTACTTAAGTCAGCGGTGGTACGTTTCACAGCACCCACGCTAAAGGATAATGCTGCCCAAGATGCAGAAACCTTTACAAATGTACTCTATGAGCACTTACAAGGATGCATGGATCGTGCCATCCCTAGCAAAACCAAGACTCACTCCTCTAAGAGATGGAAACCAGTTTGGTGGACCCCTGCAATAAACAGGCTATACAATAGAAGGAGGAAACTAGTTCAGAAAAAAAGCAAATCCCAAGAAAGAAAGACATCCCTGATCAGTATCAGTAAGAAACTGAGGTCCCTCATGAAATCATCCAAGGCTAACTTCGAAAGAAAAATAGCCAAGGATTCTAAAGATAACCACAAAGCCTTCTTTAGCTATGTTAAGAATCTAAGTGGCAACTCGCAGATATGCACTGAACTAATGCAAAATAGCACAAAATATACTTAACCTACTGATATTGCCAACATCCTGGCAAATAGATTCAGTGCAAACTTCACCCTCCTCTCACCTCCAAAAGGGCCCACAACAATACCGGAAAAGTGTGGTGTCCCAAAAATCACAGACGCACAGGTGAAAACAGCCCTTTCAAAAGCCAAAAACACAGCATCAGTGGGACCAGATGGTGTCCCAGGCTGCGTCTTGCACGAACTACAGAACAAACTAACCCCCCACCTAAACACGCTGTTCAACATCAGTCTCTCCACAGGCTACATGCCCATAGAATGGTGTACAGCAATGGTTATTTGTCTCCCCAAAGGAGGGGCCACAACTGACCATGGTAACTATCACCCCATAAGCCTGACAAGCCTGGTCTGCAAGGCTATGGAGTGCATCATCGTGGAACTCATTAACAAAGACATTGGGAACCTCCAAACACTTTACCCGACCCAGTTCGGCTTTGTTAAGGACAGATCATGCCTACTAAACCTGGTTGACTTCTTCGAGACAGTCACCAAGGCCATAGATGAGGGAAGGGCGGTTCACACAGCCTACCTTGACCTCGGCAAGGCTTTTGACACCATCCCCCACTCGGGTATTACAGAAAAACTCACCAGCCTGAACGTAAACCCCTACGTCACGAGATGGGTTGCCAACTGGCTTACAGACAGAACTCACATGGTAAGAATAACAGGCTCCAGGTCCGACTCTAAACAAGTCACAAGTGGTGTCCCACAAGGCTCAGTCCCGGGACCCCTACTGTTCGGCATATACTTCTCAGAAGTAAAGCAAACTCAGGAGGACTATAGCTAACCAAGTTCATTGATGACTGTAAACTGGGAGCCATAAATGACTCTCCGGCTGACAAGGACATCCTCCAAAATGGCCTTATTGAGATGGACACCTGGTGTCAAAGTCATGGCCTCAAGTTAAATGCCAAAAAATGCATAGTTATCCCGTTTGGGAAAAACAAAACACCCACAAATTACCACATAGATGGCAGCCCCTTAATACAGAAGAGGTAATAAGAGATCTGGGGACCCAGGTAGATAGTAATCTCTCCTTTGGCAATCATATTGCCAAAGTAGTTGGGAAATCCTTCTATGTGGCCCATCTAATTACTAAAGGGTTCGCATATAGAAATAAAGAGGTTATAGTGCCCCTCTACTCGTCACTCATTAGACCCATCATAGATTACAATGCCCCATTTGAGATGTACCTCACAAGGCACTTCAAACAGCTGGAAAGACCACAAAAATACCTCACCAAGAGGATTACTGGTCTCAAACATATGTCTTATGCAGCCCAACTGAAAAAACTCTGGCTGTACTCAGTGGCATATTGCTTACTCAGAGGTGATCTCTGCCTGACTTACAAAACCATGTCCAACTCAGAATTGATGGACATGCTCCACCTAAAGAAATCCAAGTCACTGCGAGCCACGCGCTCTAGTGAGCTAAACCTCACCACAACAACAAATAGAACATGCTGGAGGGATAGAGTCCTGTCACAGAGACTCCCCATGCTTTGGAACAAAATTCCAAATTACATCAGGCAGAGCCCCTCACGAACACTTTTCAAGAGAAACCTTGAGGGGTGGATGGGTAACAGAAAATACACCCCTGGGATTACTTCATTGGCTCTGCTTGACAGAGGATCAGTTAATTAATCAATGGGGCGGCGAAAGCCAACACACTCTGGCTAGGCTTATAAATGCCCTCGGGCAGATAGCCTAGTACCTACCTTTGAACCTATGAACCTATTTAGTAATGTATCTGTATCACCATGTGGTTTCTATAAGGCAATTACATATTGCATGTCAGTATTGGGGCTATGTGTGCTGAGCATCCTGTACATATAGCTTATATGATTTCACGGCATGTCACATATCTGCATTGCATACCTGAGCACCATCTGTGTTGCCTCTGACATGTAATGTCTGCTTTGACATCAAGATCCCATTTCTCCTGTTCTACTATGTATTATGTATAGGTAATAGTTTATTGCACAGCTGTATTAACCTGTTGATGCAGTACTGCTGCTTGGCACTGTGTTAAATTGTTTGCCTATTGTCATCTTTCCTTAACCCATATTGCACAGTCCATATGTACGCTCTCTATGTTCCTCACCTATCCTTCATGTATATTACCAACCTTTCTCTGACCAGTAATGTACTAATTGTTATATATTTGTACCCACCCTCTTCACACCTATTCCTACTAAAAAAAATTCACAAGCCCTTATGACTCTCCCCCTAACCTTCCTATGCAGTCATCCCTCTTGTGTGCTCCTCTTCTTCACCCTCACCTCATATTTGCTTTGTTATCACCCTATTTTCTTTGGTATGTACATTACTTGTATTCCCCATACATGTCTCACACCCAGTGGTAGCTAACGTTAGCGTTGGTGATGCCCCTTCATTGTAATTATACTCTTTTTAATTTCATTTGTTATGGAGTATGATGGATTCCCCAAGTGATAATGGATGTGTGGACACATGTGTGTGTGTGTGTGTATATATATATATATATATATATATATATATATATATATATATATATATATTTTATTTTTTTTTTTTTTACATCTGCATTTTGGGTCAACATCCAAAGTATATTGTAGATATTTGTGGTTTTACAAGACTATTGCTGATGGACATTTCTCTTCTGTCAGTATTTTCCACATATTACTGACATGTTTCATTAAGTCTGACTAGCTGTCACACACATACTTTGCTAATGGAAATATTTATTTATTTATTTTATTCATTTGACATTTGCTAACCGGAAAAGTCCGACTAAGCTACAGCCCTTTTCTGGGTCTATATTAGAACATCGAAAGTTTAATGGTTCGAATCACTAAAGGTCAACCTTTAATGATCGAACCATTAAATTTTCAAATGTTCAAAAAAAAAAAAATTAAAAAAAAAAAAAAGAAAATCTAAAGGGTGTAGGCTGGGCCCTTCACACCCCCGTTACTTAAATATACCAACTCCAATACCGCACTACATTGAATTAAATGGAAATCTCCCCTTACGGAGATTTCCGTTTACCCGTTCAAGGTTCTGCACTTTCGCTATTCTCATGTCGACAATGTCAGATTCAACAGTCTGCTTTCAAGAATATAATAGGTAACCCCTTTTTCAGTGGAGGCCTGGGGAAAAATGCTCCACAATAGCACATAGTAGTTTTACAAGAATAAACAATCAACAATTTGTACAAAAAATATAACAATAAAAAGAGAATAAGTATAGAAAACACTTACTCCCAAACAATAATGCTATTAATTAACATTGTACAGAATTTGTTACAAATAGGTATATAAACTTTACAAGAAACCAAATTATAAATATCAAGAAGGAGAAAAAAGAAAAAGTGGAGATAAGAAGTACAGAATTTGAAAAGATTCAGAGAGAAGGTGTAAGGTGACAGAGATACGAAGTGTAGTAGCAATATAATGAGAAAAATATAGGAGCCAGAGGGGAGTTATAGCAGCCGGAAGTAGAATAATTTAGAGGAAGTAAGGAGAAGAGCAGAAATAAGGTTGCAGTTAGAAAGGTAAGGGAGACTGAGATTTAAGAAAGTTAGAAGAAGAAAGTTCAAGCAGTGATTTTACAGTAACATGTCCATTTGCTAAGTAGATATTCTTTGAGAGCTTTTTTTAAATTTGTGTGTGTGTGTTATTAATCTGATGGTTAAGGGAAGCTTATTCCATGCTATTGCGGGAATATAGCTATACAGATTTAGGTCAATTGAACATTTAGGTTTATATATATCAAAGTGTTGTTGATTAGTGCTCCTGAGGCTTCTAGCTGGGTAATAGAGTGAGATAACAGAAGAGATGTCTGGCCAGAAGGAGGACTTATAAAGAACTGAATGAATGATAAGAGTTGAGAGAATAGTAGTTGATTAGGGACTCTAATCCATTTAATATTTTAAAAGACTGACAGTGATGAGAGTAAGAGGTATGATTAGCAGCAAACCTAGCTGTTTTGTTCTAGGTGGCTTAAAGTTTAACAAGAACGCCAGTGTGTAAGTTAGTTAAGATTTGTAAACTATAGAGGAGACTAGACAGAAGATAAACAAAAGCAAGAGAAGTATGTGAGTCATTTGTTATGAACGTTTTGTTTCTGGAGAGTAAACCAAGCTTTTGGTGAGTTTTCTTTATGCAGTGATTTACATGGAGAACAAATTTGAGTTGTTTATCAATAATTGTCCAAAGAAGCTTAATATGTGTTACAACCTTTATGACTGTGTTATTTAGAGATGCTATAGTGAATGAGAGTTTGAAGTGTGAGAGTGATTTGGGGAGAAATAAAAGGAGTTTGGTCTTATATGGATTAAGAATAAGTTGGTTGTAAGAGAGCCAATTTTCAATAGAAGTGAAGGAATTTTGAGTGACAGGAAGTTAGAGAGGGTGTTAGCAGAGGAGATGATAGCAAAGTTGTCAGTGTATTGAATGAGTTTACAGTTAGGACAGGAAGTGTGGAGGTGGTTAATTAAGGTATTAAAAAGTAGGGGACCATGAACAGAACTTTAAGGAACTCCCATCTTGAAGGGGAGAAAGGGAGATAGAGAGGAGACCATTTGACAGATTGTTGTCTTTTGGAGAGGTAGCTATCAAATCAAGAGATGGTAGAGGAAGAAAGGTTAAGGTCAGAGCATTTGGAGATGGTGTCAAAAGCTTTTGATAGGTCAAGAAAGAGACAAGAGACAAGTTCATTATTGTCTCTGACAAGGGAGATAAAGTGGGAAAAAGAGATAAGGGCACTAGTTATACTGTTGTGAGGATGAAAGCCATGTTGAGTTGGGGTAAGTAGTTTTTTTAAGAAAGTAGATAGTCCAAGATTTGCTTATGTACGCACATGTTTTAAGTATTTTAGATAGAGGGGATAAAATTGCTATAGGAAGATAGTAAGATACTTCAGTAGAATAGCCACCTTTGGAGATAGGTATAGTAAAGAATTGTTTCCAGATTGAGGGAACAGTAGATTCAGATATAGAGCGGATAATGAGGATGGAAATGGGATGAGCTATGGAATTTGCTGCTAGCTTGTGGAAGAGTGGAGGTAAGTTGTCCACAGAAGGTGAACATGGTTTAAGCTTACGAAGTAGACATAGACATTTTATGTAGCTGGAGGAGAAAGGTTTCAGAAAGAAGGCATTATGTTTAGGGGGTAGGGGTGTCAGTGGGGGTTACTGAAGTTTGAAGATGATGTTATTTTACTGGTAGAGTTAATAAAGTAAGAGTTATGTAAGGTAGCAGTTTTGGGGGGGGGGGGTATTATTAGGATATGGGTTAGGAATTTACCTGAGTGTAGGATAAGATTAATAGTGTTCCAAAATTTGGAGGGATTGCTAAGATGAGTGGTCTGAGGTAATTTTTTTTTTGTCAATGTTGACTTGTTTCTTAAATAGGTTACAAAGTTCTTTATATGTTTGTAGGTGGGAGGGAGATTTAGTCTTAGTCCAGAGTTCCCATGCATTATCTCTTTTATGTAAAAGAGAGCATGTTGACTGAGATAGCCAGGGACAGCATAGAGATTTCACTCTTATCGTTCTGAGGGGAACAAGTGAAGCCAGTATATTAAGGAATCTTGAATTAAATTTTTGAACCACTTCATCTAAGGGAAGGTAAAATAGTAAAGAACAGTTTATAGAGGCAAGTACGTTTTTGAATATAGGATGAAAGTTAGAGAGGTTGCATCAGTCTTTGTATTTATGTAGCCTTTGATGGTGATGGTGAAATCTTTGAATACAAACAGATGAATGGTCACTGATGGCATCAGGTAGTATTTTAGGATGGTGATATACATCAGGATTAGATATTGGTGATGTTGACATCTCATAATACAGTGGTTTTATTGGATATCTTTTGGATAAACCAGGAGAAAATTTGTTCAAATATGGTAATATTGTTGCCAGGGCCTTGACCAAAGGATCATAAAAAACAATTAGTGAATCCAAAAAGCCAAGACTTTCCAAGGTTAGCGCCACTAACGTTAGAGTAGAAAGCAAAGGGGAGATTATAATGGAAGTGTAGAAATTATGGGAGACCTTGAGAACAAATAGTAAAAAGAGAAAGTATTGTCCTATTATTCAAAGCACTAGGTCTAAAATAGTCTGAGTGCAGGGGAGATGCAACAACTAGGTATGAGAAATTTATATGGAAAATTAGGCAATATAACAGTAAAAGTGTATGGGAGGGGGGAGAGGCAACCGAGAAGACAGTGCTAGCCACAGCCTTATTAATAACTAGGAAAACAAACTTAAAATAAACACAGCAGGCTGAGCAATAGGAGACATACAATGTGCTTTCAGTGGGGTTTGTATCAGTCATTAGGTAACCGCATGCCAGTCCTTAGGACACTTTCTTGTTTAGGAGGCAGTCATGCAGGAAGAAAAAAATCAGGACAGAAGGAGAAAGATCACTACTTCCACTAGAAATCAAATGACTTGTACACTATTTCTTAGTTACTAAGGGGCTACAACAGGGTCAGAAGCAACATATTACTTGACCTACCACAAATCTTGCATAGAACTTGTCTAATCCAGAGGGATTCCCTGTGGATTTTAAGTCCTTACACTTTGCTAAACTGTCCAGCCAGCTTCTCTCCTCTCATTCTGCTTGCATTCAGAAGCCACTGGTTGCCTCCCCAACAACACAGCCTGTTAGGGACTAGTGATCTGTTGCAGCCACCACTCTCTTCAATGGATTCAGGAATTACAGGACCATTAGCATCACCCATAATCACACTGTCAGTGACCAAAGCAATTTCCCCCGAAAAAAACAAGAAACACTAGGCCCTTTTCCACACATACTCTGTGCTGAAAGGTTCATGAATTATTATGTACACTGCCAGCAATATATGCAACAATATATGATCTAGTTGTCCCCACAAATACTGTCAGTTATCAAAGGTCCTAGACTCCCCTTTCCATATATCCATGCCAGTTAAAAATCTAAGTGTGTACACTAGCACAGCTCACAGAGATGTTTGGGATATGACTTTTCATAGCATCCTATGAACCTATGAATCTTGTGTGCTAGTGACCATTTCCATTCTCGCACAACCAAAGATCCACATTTTATGATATCTTCTGATACAGATATAGCACACCTGTGACTCACCTTATGTTGGCACTATGCTCATGTGATCCATAGCAACTAATTCTAAGAATTATACCTCAATTAAATAGTGTAGAGGGAAAGATTTGGCATAGCAGTCCAACAATCTTCTACTATGGTGCAGCGGACATAATCTCTAATACCACCAAACAACTTTTTTTCCTGCCTCTCCCACTTGGCGGTCAGCATTGAAGAATAGTGCTTCTCTATCATTGTGACCCCTGATCTTCATTCCTGAACTATGTTTTCTAGCAGTATGGAATGTGTTTAAAATTTTTAAGGAAGTTGGAAGTAGTTAACATAGAGAATGGAAAGTGGATAAACAGGTAAAGAAGTGTAGTCATTCCGAAATATACTTTTCATCAGTGAGAACTATATAAGTTTATAGGCTATACTTGTACAATATTATATGTCTATTTTAAATTAATCATGTTTAAGTGAAAATAACTGTATATTTTTTATAAGTGCTGAACCACTGCAAGAGCATTCATTCTCTCAATAACTCAGCTTTCATTCTACACTTGATCATCACAAAATATAAAGAAACTTGAAAAAAGAGTAACCCATAATATATACAATATAATAAATGCTAATAGCTGTGTATGTTTTAGTTGATAAGTCAGAATATGATATCTGATAAGGAACTTCATCATCTAATATTAGAAGACAGTAGAACTATTTACTACTGGGCAGCTTTTAGCTGAACGTTTCTATTTGTTAATGCTCACACAGCAATGTGTGAGTTTCTTTTGTGGTGGAAAAGAAGTACATTTTTAACTGAGAGGTGTAGCAGTCTGTTAGAAACATTAGTAATAACAAACACTGAACTCATGGGCTTATTGAATCTCATAGCAATAATAACAACAGTTCAGGAATTTAAAGCAATTTCTTTATGGCCATAGACTCCCAAGAAACATATCTGTTGTTGGTTGACAGAGCAGTAAAAATGAACAAGTCCAATAAATGTGATGCCAGCACACACCCACAAGCAGTAAACTTTATGTATTGGGCTGCTTCATTTAAGTACCATACTTAGCCTGGCATGTATAAGATGCACAAATTACACGTTAGCATGCATAATGCATCTTGCTCACAGTGACACAGTGGTGCAGCTGTTAGCATTCTTAGTGCATAGTGCATGGCTGTCTAATTCAGGTCTCAGCTGGGATATCCTCTGATTTGGAGTCTGCATGTCCTTTATACATCGACATGGTTTTTCACTGGCTTCTCTGGTTTCCTCCCACATCCTGAAAAAACAGGCAGTAGGTGAAATGGAAAACCTCCAAATTACTACTAATACTACTAAGAATGCCAGCAGATGTGTGTGCGTGTGTGTGTGTGTGTGTGTGTGCGTGTGCGTGTGTGCGTGTGTGTGTGTGTGTGTGTGTGTGTGTGTGTGTGTGTGTGTGTGTGCTCACACACGTGTATGTCCATGTCATGGCTGTATGGGTCTAGATCCCACCCAGGGTTAGTTCCATTGCTGGGCACTCACTGAGTGTTAGCATAGGCTGTGGCTCTCTGGTGACCCTGAGTTGGATAACTCAGTTACTGTATAATCTCTGTTTAGGTGGTGTGTGTGACCTTATAAAAAACTAATATTGCCTGGCCCTGTAACTAAATAATGCAGTTCATTTTCTGACTGTGTTTGTGTGTGAAGTATACTACTCACTCTCTAGTTTAACCACAATTTTTGCCTAAAGTTTGATTCATATTCTCTTAAATCTCTGTGATGCAGTGAGGACATTTTCATGTCTTTTACATCCAAAGAAGTTCACACCCATATTTTTACACATACCTACAATATTTTACTTTCTTCTGGGATGTCAGGATGGCTTCCTACTGTGCAAATCCTATTTATTAGATATTCTGCCATTTCATTTTATTATTTCCTGTTCACAAACGTTGGCTGTCCACAGCCTTCCCTGAGCAGTACTTCCTGTCTTTGCATCATTACACTCGTCACCTTGCTGATGCACAGATCTTTGCTGCTCTTGGTGCATTAGTAGGCCAGCTGTCTTTCCTCTGTTTTCTGTAAGTCAGTAAATATGTTAGTGCTACATATGGGCTGAGTGCATGCAGTATGTCTGTTTATTAAAGAAATAGGTTTTGCATTAGCATGCATTTTCTAGCTAAAAACTATAAAGTTTGAAAATCTAATATTTAGCATTAGTACCCAGCTGTAATCCTCAGTGACTTACTAGAAAAATAAAAGGTTTTTATTAGGGATGGACAGGGTAAGATATGAGGCAAACTCAAGGGCATTCTGCAAAAATCATGGATGGATGAAAGGTAGGATTCAGTAACATTCAGCAAAATCAGAATCACTGAAGAGTTATGGCCTTTGTGCTGTACAAACAATGCTTGTGTAACAGTGAAACAGAAGCAGCCTTCACATTTGTTTTTACATAATTCAAAATGAATGGGGCTTGAAGACCAGATTAAACAACAATGTGTATCAAGCATTAAAACTGAAAATTCGACAAAAACAAATACAAGGAAAACTGGCTCAGTCTGAAAATTCTCTCTCTGCGGGCATTTCTCCCTCTTGTTTATTTATTATTTATTTGACATTTGTTGACTGGGTTAAACTGACTGGGCAAAAAGCCCTTTTTCAGCAGAGACCTGAGCAGAAAAGCTCCAGACAAGCAAATAAAGAAAACATTTATACAATTGCCAGTTATTCACAATAGATCACAGTAAAAATTTCAAGTACAGAATTTAGCACAAAAGTACAAAATACAATTAAAAACAACCGGTACAGAAAATATAGTTTTTAAGTAAATCAAAAATCCAGATTTTTTTGCAGAGATTTAAACAGTAGCATGAGCATATGAACTTGGATCACAATAATTGCGAGAGTGGTCTAGTACTTACATGTACTATTTAAATTTCACTTATACACAAAACTGATGTAATTATATCCTTAGACATGTTGGGATGCAGTTAGTAAACTACAGAAACTGGGGGAGAGGTGAAGTTGGGGAGTAAATGTCAGGTGGGGGTAGGACAGGGGCAGGCCCACTCATTTAATATGTGGTCTTTTAGGGATTATTTTGAAAATAAAGCTGTTAGTAATAGATCTGAAGTCCAGGGGAAGTTTATTCCAGGTGTTTGAAACTTGTTTACTAAGTAATGGACTCTGCTGTTGCTGACATGACATCAGCATGTCAGCACGGAAGCAGAACTTTCTGCAGAGTAATCAATGAGGGCAGAGCATTTTATGGCTATGGAAGGCAATTTTTGGAAGATATCCTCCTCAAAAGCAAGAAGTGAGAATGCAAACTTAAATGACAGAAAGACAGACAAAGTAAGCAACTAAATTTGATTTTGTCAGTTTTCACACAATCTTTAATTCCTCTTAGCTCATGTCTCATCTGATTTATTATTGAATATAATGCTCATTTCAGTATGTATTTGTCTAACTATATTCCTCATCTTGACAGACCTTAGAGACTCCTAAATAAAAAAATGATCAGTGGCCTACAGACCCTCAGTTATACAGACAGATTGGCAGCCCTCTCTCTGTACTCAATATGTTATAGACTCCAGCATGGAGATCTGTGTCTGATCTTTTGAGCCATGAGCAATCTGGTCCTTCCTGACTGCCATATTCTTTTCTCTGAACAAATGATTTCTCAAATACTAAGTTAAAGGAACAAAATATTTTATCATTAGATAAAAAAGACTCCTGAATGGTATTCTTTGCTTAGCATTTTAGATTATGAATGAGCCAGCACTCTTTGAACTCCTTCACCTAAATAGAATCAATATAAAAAGAAACACCCATTCTACATTCCTAAACATGTGCTACTACATCACCACCACAGATGGCGGGACAGATACCTAACACAAGGTATACCTCATTTATTGAATAAGTTAATCTTACCTGTCAAGCAAAGCACTTCTCTAGTGATTTTCAAACAAATCTTGATGGCTGAATGGGTGATCAGAAATATTCACCAGGGGTATGTGGATAAAATCTACTTAATGGGGGACATTGTTAGTATACTGCAATACAGGGTGATGTGGCTGAATGAATGAATGGTCTCCTTTGGCCATAAGCTTAGTAAAAACCTATGAACCTCTGATGAGATAGAGTCATATACCAGTGTATCCCCCACCCCTGGAAGAAACCACACATTACTATATTGCTCTCAGGCACCTGAACTGGCTTTATCTACCTTTCCTCCCTCACGTACTCTCAACTTCAGCTTGTACATACAAATGCCCTACCCTAAGTGATATATACTACAACTCCATTCCACCAATAGAGCTCTCCAATCTACTGACAAATATCTCCTGTTAATTCCAAAACACAGAACAAAGCAGGAACTGCTCTTTACTCCACTTGTATCTCAAAATCCTGGAAACTAAATTCCCTCTCCAATCAGACTCCTGAGCAATGCGCATATCTTCAAAGATAAATTAGAACTGTTCCTGCTTGATTCCTACCTGCCTATAACCATTCCATTCTCCAAGCTAAATTATTACAAAACTACCTCTCCTATGTATACAAATATATCAGGAACTTTTGCTTCTCTCTAATTTTTCTGTCTTCTACTCATCTTATGACAAAATATGTAAATTTGTGTAGAGATAAGTTAAGCTCTAAGAGTACATTGCATGTATACATGGATCATGTACAAAGCCACTCTAATAAGCCTTGACTGATTAGTCACACTTACCAATTGGATAATAATATGGCACAGTAATAATTGGACACCCTTTTAAGGGCCTTTGGGTAGCTGATAATATTAGCTGGGTGGGGGCAGCCGGTACTACCATATAGTCTGGGTAAAAGGGGCACAGCTGGAGAACCTGTACCAGCCTTCCCCAGAAGTGTCTGTGCAGTTATATAACCTCTTATCTCAAAGTGTGTGTGTGTCAGCTACTTAGGCAGGGACACAAAGCACTGGTTAGACAGAGAGGGTGCTGGAGATTTTAGCTTGCTCAGCTAGGCTGAGATCTGGACCCTATAGCTGTGCCAGTGGGGAGTCTTATTGGGGACCTGGGGAGCAAGGGAGTGACCAGCCCTGGACTGACTGTGATCTCTGTGTGCTCTTGAGGGAAATTGCACTTTACTGTGTGTATTTGTTATCCTTTCCTCATATATGAGACTTCCTCTCTGGTGTTAGTGGTGAGGATTGAGGCTCCTTGATTGCTGGGCCAGGGCACGGGCATCCCTATACCTGACCTAATATACTAATACTTCACTGTACCCAATGCTGATTATGTTGCTGAAAAACATGCTTATTTCATAATTATCTGCTTTATTTACCTTCACTTTGTATGTATGCTGCTGTTACCTGAGCATTCTGTATATTCTATAAATACACCTGAAAATAGTTCTCAAGGAACTGTGTACTAATTCTAAATGTTTTGTAAGTATTCTTAATGTTTAAAGGGATTTGCTTGCCCAGTTGGACTTTCCTGGTTAACAAATCAATCAATCAATCAATCAATCAATCAATCAATCAATCAATCAATCAAATAAACTTCCACAACATGCAGGGCCGGATCCAGCTCTAGGCAACCTAGACAATAGCGGGCCTATTGGCTGGGAGGGCCCACTGGCCGGGGTGGGGGTGGGGGGCCACAACATTTAATTTTTAATTAAAAAAAAAATAGAGGTCTGTTTTTTATTTTATAGTATTCATCTTCAAGAAGCAGTAATGGTGAAACTATCCATTTAAATGCATGCCTGCATTCCTGAGAAGTAGCGTACATCAATACATGCATATTTTTGCTGTTGCAGCTTCTTCCTCTTTTCTGTGCCTGTGGAATTTAAAGCTAGTTGGGTTACTGTCTTCTTCAGTCAAGCATTAATTTAGTTGCTCAGGCTCAAGCCCTGTACAATGCTTACAGGAAACAAGAGACTGACTCATCTACAACAGTTACCAGACTATGTAAATGTTTCAGTGCATTTTTCAAGGAGTTATGAGTTTTGAGGAAATAGAAGTTTCCTGTTGTTCATGCTGAGTCTGTCTTCAATATGCAACTGTTTTCCTTTGCAAATGGCCATTTGACTTTGTGCTATATGATTCAAAGGCAGTGTAAGTAGCAGAATAGGTAGTATACTTGCCTTTGGTGTA
Organism: Protopterus annectens; assembly: GCF_019279795.1. NCBI lineage: Eukaryota > Metazoa > Chordata > Ceratodontiformes > Protopteridae > Protopterus > Protopterus annectens. The sequence goes on from NC_056749.1 coordinate 691,725,203, forward strand.
AGAAGGTTGTGTTCTACTCCCACACCATGTAGATATATTTCTGATACTGTGGTGTACTTTAAGGGGGGATGCTGTTTGGATGAGGTGTCTACTAATGATGAACCTATTATTGGTTTGCCAGCAGTTCTCTATTCCAATATTACCAGCTTACCATTTTTTGTAACATAGGCAATTTTTTCTTCAAGGGCAGCAGACATTGTATTTGTAGATGAAGTCATGAAATCTAATGTTGTTTGGCAGCAGACATCTCTTCATCAGTTACATATATCTTTAATGTGGAATTACTCAGATGACTTTTACTTCTGCAGATATTGTGTATATTTACTGATACTGGTGGATTGTAATGAAGTCAGAAAGGCCTTTTATTGCTGGAATGTTCTGAAATATAGTTCCATCATTATTGGTTCATACTTTTTGTTTCATTGCTTACTGGATAAAGTGTGCAAAACTACATATTTAAAACATACTCTAACAAGTGGTGCTGTATTATACAAGGAATATAATTTAATACAATCAGGAAGGTCACTCAAAGAACACATGCATGTATGCATGGTCCTAAAAATGTGTGCAAGGCACCTATGGTTTGAAAACAGCCCAAAGGTAAACTTAATGCACCACTGGCTAGATGCATTTTCTTTGAATGTGGGTTTCAATGGCAGAGAAGTTTACTGTTCATGCTAAGTCTGTTTTCATTCTAAGACTGTAGTGTTTTGTTTAGCAAATGGCTATCAGTGTATGTGCTATAAAATTTGAAGTAACCGTTTTAAATTAAATCCAAATATCTGTAAATTGTTGTACAAATAAAGAGGAAAATAGTACACACACTGACAGGTTTGAACAGTGTTTCTGGTAACTGTAGAAAATAGAAAAAGTGATGGTTCATAGGTTCATAGTTTCATAGGTAAGTACTAGGCTATCTGCCCATGGGCATTTATAAGCCTAGACACAGAGTGATGGCTTTTGCCTCCCCATTAGATTAGTAACCTGGACCTCTGTCAACAGGGCTCTTGAAGTGATCCCAGGGTAGAACTTATGATTACCCATCCACTCATCAAGATTTATCTTGAAGAGGGTCTGAGAGGAGCTCTGTCGAATATGGATTGGGATTCTATTCCAGAGTGAGGGGAGTCGCTGGGACAGGAATCTATCCCTTCAGCATGTCCTGTTTATTGTTGTACATAGGTTCAAGTCGCTAGAATGAGTGGTTCTGAGGGATCTCGTTTTTTTGAGGTGAAGCATGTCCATTAGTTCAGGGTTTGACATGGCCCTATAGGTCAGGCACAGGTCACCTCTGAGCAGACGGTAAGCGACTGAGAAGAGCTGGAGCTTTTTTAGTCATGCTTCATAGGGTAATTGTTTAAGGCCCTTAATCCTCTTAGTGAGGTACTTCTGTGGTCTTTCTAGTTGTTGCAGGTGTCTAGTGAGGTACATCCCAAATAGGGCATTGTACTCTATTATGGGCTAATGAGTGAGGAGTAAAGGGGCACAATCACCTCCTTGGATCTGGATGAGAAACCCTTTGTGATCAGGTGTGCCACATAGAAGGATTTCCTGACTGTTTTGGCTATGTGGTTATCAAAGGAGAGCATGCTATCTACTTGGGTACCCAGGTACCTAATTACTTCTTCTGTACTTAGTGGATTCCCATCTATGTGGTAGTTTGTAGGTACTTTGTTTTTCCCAAATGGGATTACTATGCATTTTTTGGCATTTAGCTTGAGGCCGTGACTTTGACACCAGGTGTTTGTCTCTGTGAGACCCTTTTGCAGGATGTCTGTGTCAGGTGGAGAGTCAATTATTGCACCCAATTTACATTCATCTGTGAACTTGGTTAGCCACAGTCCCTCCACCTTTACCTGTACTTCAGAGAAATATATACCGAACAGGAGGGGTCCCAAGACTGAGCCCTGTGGGACTCCGCTTGTGACTGGTTTAGAGTCAGACATGGCACCTGCCACTCTTGCCATGTGGGTTCTGTCTGAGAGCCAATTGGCAACCCATCTCGTGACATGGGGGTTGATATTTAAGCTGGTGAGTTTGTCTATGATTCCTGAGTGTGGGATGGTGTTGAACGCCTTAGTGAGGTCCAGATATGCTGTGTGGACCACCTTCCCTTCATCTATGGAGTTGGTGACTGTTTCGAAGAAGTCAGCCAAGTTCAGGAGGCAAGATCTGCCTTTAACAAAGCTGAACTGGGTGGGGTCCAGTGTCTGGAGGTTTCCAATGTCCCTGTTAATGAACTCCATGATAATGTGTTCCATGGCTTTGCAGACAAAGCTAGTCAAGCTTATAGGGCGATAGTTCCCAGGGTCAGTTGTGGCACCACCTTTGTGGAGTGGTACAACTGTTGCTGTATGCCATTCTTTGGGTACATAGCCTGTAGAGAGGCTGAGTTTGAATAGTGATTTGAGATGGGGGGGTTAGTTCATTTTGAAGCTCGTGTAAAACACAACCTGGGATAGCATCTGGTCCCATTGATGCTGTGTTTTTGGCCTTTGCAAGGGCTGTCTTTACTTGTGTGTCTGAGATATCTGGAGTGCCACATTCATCTGGGATGGGTGCTAGCCCCTTTGGTGGAGAGGGGGGTGAAGTTTGCACTGAACTTGTCAGCCAGGATGTTGGCAATGTCGGTTGGTTCAGTGTATTTATGGCCATTATGCACTAGCTCGGAGCATATCTGAGAGTTTGCCCCTAGACTCTTGACATAGTTAAAGAAGGCCTTGTGGTTATCCTTAGAGTCATTGGCTATTTTTCTTTCGAAGTTGGCCTTGGATGATTTAATGAGGGAGCGCAGTTTTTTACTGATGTTAATCAGAGATGCCTTCTTATTTTGGGATTTTGCTCTATCTTGCAGGAGTTTCATCCTTCTGTTGTAAATTTTATTTATGGCCAGGGTCCAGCAGACTGGCTTCCTCTTTTTTGAGGAGTTGGTCTTGGTTTTACTTGGGATGGCTCGGTCCGTGCATTCTTGAAGGTGTTCATAGAATGCACTTGTAAAGGATTCTGCCGATGGGTCATCATTTTCCATTTGACTGGGAGCTTTGAAACTTCCCACCACAGTATTGAGGAGTCTGAAGTTGGCTTTATGGGACACTGGAATGGCTGGGGGACCTTTCCATTACCCTGCCTAGGGCCCCATTTGACCATGATCTGGCTCTGGCTCCATAAAAAACAGGATAGAACTCTTGCCACCTTCACCTAGATAACTGGATGTCTAGCCTGAAAATTTTCCACAGCTCCTGTCTTTCTTGTGTTGCCCTCCTTGAGGATGGGGGAATCTTCGGAATATGGTTTATTGGCCAGACTTGTAATGGTATGTAGACTGCTTGCCTAGTATTTACCTATGAATCTGTGAATTTACAGGGCTATGTAAAGAGATATACACAGACTTCAAAACTGTTTTTTTCATTTTCTTTATGTGAAGTAAATTATTGTATTTCATAACTTTTTGACGATCTGAGACTCCTTAGTGCAGCACAGCCTAATAACTGAAAATGCGAGCTTACAAATACCAAGTGTGAGATTGTCGTTTCTTGGAATATCCCCTTTCCTCCAAGGTATGGTGATCTCAGATTTAGTACATATACATTTGGGGGTGTAGGGTCCTTGGCCCCACTCCCCCCCCCCCCACACAGACACACATTGAGTACAGAAGGGTTTTCCTCCCTGAAAAAAGCAACTTTAAAGGAGACCAGCAACATTCAACAGTCACTGTTTTGTATTTTGGGTCTCTTTCCATAATTTCAGAGCTCGTACTTACTAGTCTCAGACCTAAAATAGGGAGCCATTTTATTCAGTGATGGATCCGGGAACTGATCGTTCTGAATATAGTTAATTTTTTTTCTCTTAATCTGTTTTCTGTTTTCTAACCACAGAGTGTCTTGCCAAATGTATCACTGCACTGCCTGAGTTTCAAGTACTCTTGACAGAAAACAAATGTGAAACAATTAAAAACTGGGAAGACCCAAAACCCTTGCCTGAAATGAATTATCTGTATTTGCTCATAAAAGGAATTAACCACTCTGTTTGTAATGTGAATATGCATCTGTCACTTGATTACCCAAGAGAATGATTTCCTCACCTACCGTGTCAAGTTCCTACTGGATCTTCTCTTCAGTGGGTAGAATCTTAGCACTGTGGAATCAGATCTGAATGAGAACATTGTTTTAGGATACCTCATAGTGTGTTAACAGCTCTAGCCTGTGAGTGAAATAGTGAAACAATGTATAGGGATCACATAATAGAACTGCAAACTGTCATGCCACAGGATATTTTGGGTGGGTTTGTATTTGTTCCTTTCTGCAGATCCAGGTATAAAGCTACACTTTACTGTTTTTTAGGGCTCATTGGTGGATCAAAATATTTCCATCAAGTGACTAGGTAGGGATTTGCTCTCTAGTTAAGCAGATAAATTACATTTTGTGATACCAGCAAAGGGGGAGGGCAGAAGAAATTGATTCTTGCCATCCTCAAAGAACCAGAAGTCTGACTCACACTGTCTTAAGACAATGTGCCCTCTTTATCATTCAACTGCTGCAGACGTCTATATGGTAACGTAAATGGAAATACATGTGAAATAATCTCAGAAACTATGAGCAGTAATTATAAAGAGTGAAGTAACTTGTAAAGCGAAACAATAGTTCATTTTTTTTCTATTCATGTATGCTGTGGAAAAAAAGGAAACATCGTGTCCAAATTGTAATGAATCTCAGAACATTCAATAAAGCTTTAACAATATCATCTTACCCCTTCAAGCAGATGTTACTTCTTGGCAATTATAACTTTTAAAATTATAGCAGTAATATAGATGTCATTTGATGTCTGCACCTAATTACATTATGAGATAATTCTCAGAAAATAACCTGTAGGACACACCACGAGAACACGAAATATTTCCAACATTTCTTTTATTCAACTGAACAGATTATGAGATAATTGCAACATGTTATGGGTATGCTAAGCCAGGTTCATTTTTATTTAGTTAGTTAGTTTTTCTTTTCAAATAGACTACAGTTAACCACACAAATAATGAGGCCTTAAGCAGTGCATAGCAATAAAAACATAGTAATACTAAGATGGGGCAATTTACCCTTTCCTATATATGTTAAGCACCACAAAGGAGCTATCCTACCCTGTCTGCTCAGGTTATTTGTAGAACAAAAAATTCTGGGCTAAGAATACATTAGCCATATTATCCGGCAAAACAAAAGCTTTAAATTCTTGCCATCTATTGTATATTATTGCAAAATTACAATAAAGCTGCCTCTGGTTTAGGCGAAGAATGTTTATCTATGCAAATAACACACCTGTAAGCTTTCTTTATTTGTAATTAGATGCATTTCTTCTATAATTGCACAGCTTTTCTGTGCTACAACTTTTATTTACACTAGTCAACCCTCTAGTGGATTCCCTTGAGTCGGTGCATGTAATGACTTCACTTTTTATATACTCAGTTTATTCAGGTTTATTTAGATGCTTTAACTGTTTTCACATCTAAATCTGTGAACTTTTTTTTGTGTAATTAGAATCATTCCTTCAATAATTATAAATTTCTGCTGCCTGTAACTTTTATTTATGCTTGTCACCCCTCTAGTGGATCTCTTGAGGCAGTACATATGCTTTTTATGTATTCAAGATAGTATGCTTTTTTTATTTAGCTACTCAATGCTTTTCACATAAAGAGCTGTTATGATATAAAAGTCATAGAAGTCTTGTTATCCTGTTTGGAAAACAAAGATTTAGCAAGGATAGGTGTGAGTCCATAAATTCTGAGCTTAGCAGGGGCCTAGTTACTGCACTGTTCAGCGAACTTTAGAGTTAGTAGGTATATTCTACGGCAGCAGAGTAACAATGCAGTTAATGTTACTGTTTCATAGCAGTGGGTCTCGTGTTTTGTTCTTGGCAGCCTTTTAGGAGAACCTGATATGTCATTTGTGTGTTCATGTCAGGTTTCTCTGGCTGCTTCAGTTGTTTTTCCATATCCCAGGGATATAAAAGTAGATGAAATGGTGATGCTCTAAATTACCCATAGGTGTGTGTTGTGTGAGCATGTGTGTGTGTGTGTGTGTGTGTGTGTGTGTGTGTGTGTGTGTGTGTGTGTGTGTGTGTGTGTGTGTGTGTGTGTGTGTGTGTGTGTGTGTGTGTGTGTGTGTGTGTGTGTGTGTGTGTGTGTGTCTGTGTCTCTGTGTGCGGATATCTGTGTGAGTCTTTGCATGTGTGTGTGTATCTGTGTGTGTATATATGTGAATGTGTTTCAGTATATGTGCATGTGTACACGTGCATGTGTGTGTGAGTCTGTGTGTGTGGATATCTGTGCGACTCTTTGCATGTGTGTGCATCTGTGTGTGCATATATGTAAATGTGTTTCAGTATATGTGCATGTGTGCGCGTGCGCGCGTGCACATGTGCGTGCGCGTGTGTGTGTGTGTGTGTGTGTGTGTGTGTGTGTGTGTGTGTGTGTGTGAGAATCTTTTTGGCAAAAAGGAGGGTACACATCTTAAGTTTGGCAAGGCTTGGCAAGCTGCATTAATGTTATCTGAAGTGCATCTACATTTTATGTCTGCCTCAAGATCAAAGTGCTACATGACATTATCAAATATGTGACCCCTGTACAAGAAACCACATTAAATTGTTACGCACAACACCTGAGGCTGATTTCAAGCAGAACATGTTTAGCTGTGTAAGCATAAAAATAATTTCAAGCCTAATTACAATTCAGCGAAAAGAACTGCAACAAAGCCCATAGTATACATGCAAAAGGCAGACTATGACAAATTAGTACCAGGTTAAGTGCTATGTATCATCATATGCTCACATACAGTGTTTTATGTGGTACACTATTTTTAACAGGGTGATTTTCTTAGACAAATATTCTACATCTACGCTAGCAGCTGAGGTGATAATGTATAGTACTCCAGGCAGACATACATCTTTGGGAACAGAACATCATATGTTTGAATGATTTTCTTTCATGGGGATAATTTCTCACAGAAAGATACGATGCCAAAAACTGATGTCAATTTTTTCAAGTAAGTTATCATTAATTTTATATTTAGTTTCATATGTGTGGTGCATAATCAACCTATGTCAGAAAAGAAAAAAGTATGTCGGAAATAAATATTGAAAATCTTCTTACATTAAGCTTAGAGCACAGTTCAGATATACCAAGTTATTGTATAAAGATGATTTGGATGTGACTGTTACCTTCCTCTCTTCTCACAGTTCTTGTCACAGTCTGCTCCTACCAGCACCTACAGAATTCCAGCAACCCCAACAGCCTCTTTCTCCTGCCTGAACTTAAGCTCCAGCCCCCCACACACTTAAATTCTTGCACCACTTCCAACCAGCCCCTTTCTTAAATGAATGTACTAGTATCACTTTAATTCTTATGCATTCAGTTCTGGTTCCACCCCTTCCTTTGCCTTGATATTTCCCCTTTCATTCATCCAGCCATAGATATCAGTTCTAATTAGTGCTCTCTCAGGTACCCTTCCTTACTGTTATCTATTCCAAGCAGGAACATTTCTAATGGCTGGTTTGCTTATTTGCGAACTTTCTCCCACTTTGCAACCATTCTGCTCCACAGTCCTCTTATCTGCCTTCATTCACACCACAAATGCAAATCATCTGCCACTTTGCATATTTCCAGCATTCACCCCTTACCCTCATCTTGATTTTTATTTACGTTTTGTGGGGTTGACATACTACCTATTGTAGAAGCTGCAGGGGGTGGTCATACACAGGTCATTCAGTCCTTAGACATATGCAGAGCACCCATTGTTACTCATACAGTCATTCTGCTTTCGCATATTAATCTGTCTAATCCATATATTGTGCAGCCTTTCATAACCTGTTCTTTCACTTCACCCTGCAATATGTCTACATATATCAACCATACTCTCCTCTTTTTATTTAATTTTTATGTATATAAAATTGTTTACTGGGATAGAACACTGTTTAAACAATGATCAATTAGAGGTTCAACCAATTGCTACAAAAATTGCAGTAAACATAGGAGTATTTTCTGCCAAATTGGGGGTATGTTAGTACAGAAACATAACTGCAAAATATTGATAACATATTCTTAGATAATGACTTCTGACTAAATCAACTCAACAGAACCTCAAGGTGTTACTGCTCAATGCCAGGAGCCCAAATAAAAAACTACACTCCTTCCAAGCTGTCCTCACTGTCAAGAATATAGATATCTGTGCAGTTACTGAGTCATGGTTTAAAGTGGCAGAGAGTACCCCAGCAGTGCAAGGTTTCAGTGCCTTCCAAACTTTTAGACCAATAGCTGCACAGACAAGGCCTAAAGATGGAGGTGTCTTAGTTTACATCGATAACAAGCTTACCTCTACAGTGGTCAAACAGAATGATGTGCTGGAGTTCCTCCACGTGTAGATCGCCATAGACAAAGTCCCTTACCATATCCTAGGCAGCTATAGATCACTTTCCATGTCCCAAGAAGCTCGCAGTTCATACTTGTACCTACTGGAGGCACTTACACCTACCATCCAACTTAATACCCTGCTCATAGGATACTTAAGCTATCCTTTTTAGATTGGGAATCCTTCCCTGCATCAAATATACAGGCACAGAGATTCCTGGACTTTGTAAATGAAAACACCCTTGATCAAATAGTGAATAGAGGCACCAAAATACTGGACCTTGTGGTCATTAATATGGGAGAATGCTGTCCCCCCAATGTCTCGTCCTTTCTGGTAAGGTCTGACCATAAAGCTGTCTCCTTCAAAATTAAAATCAACTTTGTAATCACATTAAAACCAGTCACAGTTAGGAACTATTCCAAGACAAAGTACCTATTATTAAGTGATGGTTTGCCAAAATGTAGTGCCCCTCTAAACCCTGAGAACACACCAGCCTGTGCTGAATTGCTCTCAGAAACAACCATGTCACTGACTGAATTGAGCCAGCTGTACCTACCAGAACTAGTCCCAGAAACAAACCATCCTGGTGGCAATCCAAATTAAACAAGATGTACAACAAAAGGAAAAAAATATGGCAAAAATCAGTAAGGGTAATCCCCATAAAGATAAAAACTTTCATCAAAGTAAATAGGCAACTAAGAGGGCTAATTAGGTCAGGCCAAGACCACTTTTATGTTAATATATACTCACAGCTGAAAAATAACCATAGGACCTTCTACAGCTATGTTACAAACCAGGTAACCATAGGACCTTCTACAGCTATGTCACAAACCAGGTAACCATAGGACCTTCTACAGCTATGTCATAAACCAGGTAACCATAGGACCTTCTACAGCTATGTCACAAACCAGGTAACCAAAGGAGCTTCTACAGCTATGTCACAAACCAGGTAACCATAGGACATTCTACAGCTATGCCACAAACCAGGTAACCATAGGACCTTCTACAGCTATGTCACAAACCAGGTAACCATAAGACCTTCGACAGCTATGTCACAAACCAGGTAACCACAGGACCTTCTACAGCTATATCACAAACCTCAAGGACAGCACACAACAATGTGCTGTAACTATGTTACACATACTCACAGGTGAAAGGTAACCATAGGACCTTCTACAGCTATGCACAAACCAGGTAACCATAGGACCTTCTACAGCTATATCACAAACCAGGTAACCATAGGACCTTGTACAGCTATGTCACAAACCAGGTAACCATAGGACCTTCTACAGCTATGTCACAAACCTCAAGGGCAGCACACAGCAATGTGCTGTACCGGTGATGCAACATTCACCAAGCCTGGTGTTATAGCAAACCTGTTAGCGGACAAATTCAGTTCCAACTTTACCCCCCACACACCCCAATCTTCCCCCCATTAATACCCTCAAACATGACCCCTCCAACTATAACTAGGGAGCATGTACTGTCTTCACTCAATAAAGTGAAAAACACGGCCTCAATGTGTCCTGATAACATCCCAGGATGCCTCTTGAATTGTCTAAAATATGACTTAGCATGACCCCTGAAGTCATTATTTAACTATAGTCCTAAAATAAGCTTTGTGCCACGTGAATTGAGGACTGCAGCAGTCAACCCCCTTCATAAGGGAGGACCTTCAACAAACCCTGGAAACTACAGACCCATTAGTCTGACTAGTCTTGTTTGCAAAGCCATGGAAATTATCAACAAGGACATAAGAGACCTCCAGACACTGGGTCCATCCCAGTCTGGCTTTGTCAATGGAAGTTCATGCTTACTGAACTTGGTGGACATCTTTGAAAAGGTCGCTAAGCAATAGATGAGGCCAACGTGGCACATAATGCCTGCCTAGGTCTAGCTAAAACATTTAATACAATACCCCCACTCATGCATTGCCAACAAACTTACACAATTCAATTGAAATGTAAAATATTTAATTTTGTTTAAAATTTAAGAAAAGTTCTTTGAGAAAGAAAAAACAAACTTACATAACTAGGTATAAACCCCTTTAGAATATTGCAACTGCCTAACACAGCGCTTAAACTTGCATCCCTTAGAACACACAAAAAAACTCAACAATCAACCAATCAAGACCTTAACATTGTAGAACACAAGAAGCAGATTATATTCTGCACTGTTATGCCAAAAAAATCAAAAAAACAGCAGACTGACCTATGTACATGCATATCAAAGTTCTTTGAATGGTACTATTGCAGTGACCCATATATTCATGTATATCTCTGAAAAGCAACCTTATCAAAGTCTGAATAAAAGTGTTAAAAATGGACCTCCTCCCCCTCTTAAAAAATAAAACAAGTATTTTTGCAGGGGGCAAGTTGCCTACACTCCCAACCTTCACTGCTACATAAATATACCAACTCTGAGATAACACAATACCAGAGAAGAAGAAAAATTCACCTACGTCCAGTATTCAGAGATCTTGCAAAAATTCTGGTCTCCCATGTATTCTGTTTTAACTTGAAAAATAAAAAGAAAACCACTGTCACTGCCACAAACTTGAGTGTAAAAAAACACCAGGAGTCAAAATGTTGACTCCTGGTGTTGTTTTACACTGATTTGTGGCAGTGACAGTGGTTTTCTTTTTATTTGTCAAGCTTTAAAGTGTTTATTTTTTATTGTTTGGTAGTATTCTGTTTTAACTGTATTCTCTTTAGTGACTTTATCCTTCACAGAATACATTTGAACAGATTTCCTTTTGACCATGTATTAGGTACCCACAGATTGATAGATAGATGTACAGACACACACACACACACACACACACACACACACGCACAGTCCAAGACTATGGTTTATTTTCTCACATGCAGCAGGGGTGTGGGAGGAGAACAGCTCAAGTGCAGACAGCCAAAAATATGTAGTTGCATGAAGCTGTTCAGAGAGGATGAGTTTTTCCAGTTATTATTTACAGCACCAGTACAATGATCGCTGAGTCGGTGTTGTTCATTAATTAGCACAAGGTGTCTTCCACTACACTGATGCGTTGCTTAGGAGGAACATAAAGACACAGCAGCGTACATGATTTAGGAACGCCAAGTTCAGTATTGACAATGGGAGCCTCCTTATGGTCATAGCACTGACATTTTTTCAAACAAAGCATATTTTCAGAATTCCTTGGTTAGTATTTCTCTGTCTGCTACACCCTTGTAATCAGTGTTGCTGCCAAGCATGTTATATCCCTTTAAATCAAATTAATTAGTTTTTAATTTCTGTTTTAAACCAAGTCTCAGTTATGACATAGCAGTGCTCACAAATTAGTGGCATATGGTTGCCAGAACATTGAACCTCTGCTGCGCTTTTTGGTTCAAAAGAGCAAATCAGCATTGCTTTTTCTTCATGAATAGCTACTTGTACAGTTTTAGCCTTGCTATGCTAGATGGTACTGGTGAGGAATGCTGGCTTGGCAATTTAGAGGAGTGGAGAAAGGAGAGTGGACAAGAAATGGATATAACCTGAGGGAGAAGTTTGCTGCTGGTATTTTAATGGAGTCCCGAGAACTAGCATTTGATGGTGAAGGTCTGTATTTGTGGGAAGGACATTAATAGTGTTTAGATTTGTTGTATTATGAGGATTCATTTTTTTGGAAGCTCTTCACTGACTGTGCTTTTGGGGACTCCCTTTTGATATAAACTTTTGCCAAGATGTCCAATTTTGTTTTATAGAGACTGCAGAGAATGAAGGATGGGTCACTTTCTTCTGGTAACTTTTACAACCTTTGCGGTCATTGTATTTCAATTAATTCAAATTCAAACTAGCAAATTTTCAAAAGACTTTTGGCTGCCACAAAATGAGCTTTAAAAATCCACTTTTATTATATTGCAAAACAAAAAAAAAAAGCTCCTTAGCTTATACCTTCAATGGTTTCATTTCAAATAATCTCAACAATAACATTAAGATATTTGTTTTAAAACATTCAGAAGCATTAGAGGTACATTCAACTGTGAACATTTCAAAAGTCAGTAAACACTAAAAAATAAATGTGTATACTTAGCAAACATACACAGATACAATAACATGCAAATACAACAAAGTCAATGGTTTATAACCAGCTCACTGTTTAAGCTCTGTGCAGTATAAATAAAAGTGGATTTTTAAAATTCATTTTGGGGCACCTAAAAATCTTTTGAAATTGTGACTTTTGCTTTACCCCTTTTTACAGTTTTAATATCTTTTATTCACTATATCTCCCTGTCCTGCAATGTTGCTTTGCACAGCATAGCAGGCTGCCATGATGGAGACTTTTATCTGGCAGTATTATAACACACTGCACATGTTGTCCTGTGCTTCATTTTCTAGTAAATGTTTTAATGATGCGGTGTGACAAATTAGAACCATAACTGGAACTCAGGACAGAGTAACTTGCACTCTTATTTCCATTTTCTTTTTCAAACAGAAGTATAATTAAAAGACATTACACAGTAACTTGAACTTGTATCTGTCAATTGCCCCTGATTTTGTTTCATATTTTACCCTGTTCCTTGTAAAATGTTTAATTTCCCATTAATCAGTGATGATTGCACTATGTTATTCGGGTTTCATGCTTCTTAATGATGAAAAATCTACTGCACTATTAACTCTTAAAATTGATTTATGACACTTTTTAAGTGTTCTGGTTTTGCTTTGCAGGCATTGTGGTACAAGTACTGTTTACCATAGTGGTAACTGTTATGTGTGTTTTCTTTGGTGGAATTATTTATTTTCTAGCTGAAATTGTCATGACAGAGCTTCAGATGTCATTCTGAAAGTTATTTTTGTGAAACTCCACCTCTCAATATGATGTTATGTTAGGTAAACAGTGCTAGAGGACAGCTGGAAATATTGAAGCTAGGCAGGCTTTTTTCAGAGACGTGCTCTATTTTTTTTCCTGGGCTTCAGCTGTGACAGGATAGAAACAATGTAAATGCACTTACATTCAGTTTTGTAATCTAATCAGTATTGCACTGAGTATTTTACTATTTTGCATGGCAGTACTTTTCAAGAGGTTACCATTAAGTTTGTTTAATGGTGAAATAGGTTATATCTGTGTGTGTTATACTGGTAGCAGCCTCTTGCTTGTTGGAGTTCATTTTTAAAAATGGTAGGAATGGCGTGTTTGTTTCTGTGAAAATAGTTACTCATTTATGTATTCTTTTCAGATGTCTAAGCTATGATATGGTTACTTGTGCTGTGTTTACTTCTCAGCTGTCTAGAATATCAGTGTCCCTGATTGGGACCCCACATACACACACACATTCACACACACAAAAATACAGAACTTTAACACGACTGCTGCATACTTCATGCATGACTTCCACGAGCACATCACTATCTATATCCGTGACCTACTCCCAGCATTATCATTATTCAACCCTCTCTCTATCATCCTCCAATAGTTTCAGAAAAAAAGCCTTTGTTCTCTTGTAAACATTACTTACCTGTCCCGCAGTTTCTTACTCCATTTTCTTCAAAAATTAGAAAAAGTTCACTTTACATGCAGATGAATTAAAAGAAATGCATCAGATTTCACTTTCATTCACTTGACAAAGAGCAAGTGTGTGTGTGTGTGTGTGTGTGTGTGTGTGTGTGTGTGTGTGTGTGTGTGTGTGTGTGTGTGTGTGTGTCACAGCATCTGTGAGGATCATTACAGTACTAATTCCTAATTTTGCATTCATATCTTTTTCAAACAGATCCATACTGTTCCCTAACTTCCTCCACTACATACTAAACAAAAATACTTTACCCATAGACATACTGCTGTCACTCAAAACATTAACAAAGACAAAAATGCCCAGTATGAGCCAACAGTGATGACAGTGTGACCACAGAATGAAAGCAATACATTCGCCAGTTTAAAAAAACCACTACTAATCTTGCTTTCCCAAATGCCTTTTGCTATGGTATGGAGGAGTCCCGGCCTCATCATCATCAACATCTTTGTCATGGAAACTTCCTGCTGAACTCAAATAAGGGTTATCCTCATAAGGGTTTAGAACTACAACATCAGAAGTTAAACCAACAACTTGAACATTACTGCTATCACTGGAAAAAAACACCTTAGTTCTCAGAACCGCTTTCATGCACCGAACTGACAACCTTAATGCAATCCCTTACATGACATAAAGGGTCAGAGAGAATTCCATGGAGGCAGAGCATCTTAGAATGAAAAATAACATGAAAAAATGATCGCACTGTGGCAAAACAACAGGAGGCATACAACAATAAAATAACCATATACGTAAGAACAGCGACATAGCACTTTAAGAAATGAGTAATAGTTACAAATTTCCAACTTTTCCCAGATGTTGTGACTTTTCCCAAATTATTTTTGGCTTTGCCCAGAACACATGAGCAAAGAGGTTGATAGGTATGCTACAACTCTCACTTCCCTTTTATTTTTTAGATATGGAATATATTTGCTATCACATCCAAAATATTCAGAAAAGTGTTTGTTACCACACTATATCCACATGCAATGGTAAGTTAACTTTTCAGCTGAAGGAGTTTTTCACTGCTCAGTTTTTAAATTAAAATGATATATTTAAGGTTTTTATATTTTTGAAGGCTTGAAAGGTGTGTTTTGTGTGTGTGTGTGTGTGTGTGTTTATATATATATATATATATATATATATATATATATATATATATATATATATATATATATGGATGTAGAATGTACAGTGTCCCAACACCCTACAGATCAACATTCGAATGTTAAACCCGCTCAGAATGACACATTCTGTTCATGCTCCAGAGATTATCCCAGAGCACAGTTGATCTCACACACCTGTTGACCGCATCCCGTGTCGATCATTTAGCATTGCTATACTGTGTGTCAGGACACTGCACGTACAATACAGTGTCCAACACCCATATATCTATCTATCTATATATATATATATACATATATATATATATATATATATATATATATATATATATATATATATACAGACAGAGAGAGAGAGATGTGTTTGTGTGTGTGTTAAATTCATTATATACAGCAGAGACTTTTGTCAAGTGGGAATAATTGAACTGTTGCACAGATTTCTGTTTTGGTGCAAGTCAATGAAGGTGAGTGAAAGATTAGTGCTTATAGGTCTCAGTGTAGATAATACTGCCTCAGTGAATGTTTGCCTGTATGAGTATGACACTGGCTGGGGAATGTCTGTGTTTAAATGCAATGTATTTTATTGAAAAAACACCTTTGTTAGTGAATATTAAGTTTGATTAGTAAAATTTGTATATACATAAATGGAAAGCCATTATGCCTGTTTGTTCATAGGTTAATAGTAGGCAGTCAGTATACAGAGTATTACATGCCTAGCCAATAGCTAAATAGTGACCAAAGGTGAGAATTAAGCTCTGTACCTTGTGCATGTGTATGCCAACCCCCAACCTCCTAAAGGAGCTTGTGTTTCTGAACTCTGTATATTAATTGTTAAAACTACAGGGGTTGCGTGACACATCAGGTGAGATTGGTGTGTGTGTGTGTGTGTGTGTGTGTGTGTGTGTGTGTGTGTGTGTGTGTGTGTGTGTGTGTGTGTGTGTGTGTCTAAATGTGACATCAACAGACAGTGCAAGTAAGGAAGTTCTTCCTTTCCTCGTTGTTGGCATTAGCATATAGTAAGTTGTGGGAGGTTAAGGCATGCATGAAGCTTTCCCCTCTGTAAAAACAGTTTTTCTTAAATTTCTTTGAGATTTGGAGAAGTCAATAGAATGTGCTATCAGTGAGTACAGTTAGATGATGTTAATTCCAATAATAAATTATCTAATTATCTTTGGGAACTAACATAAATATATATATATATATAGATATATATATATATATATATATATATATATATATATATGAATATGTAATTGGTTTTAGTGGAACTGCAGCAAAGCCTTTAAAAGGTGAATGTGATTCCTTCAATGTGTATATGTTTGCAAAGCCTAAAACTCAAGGTTCCTTGAAATATTACTTTAGGTTAATGATACATTTGCATTATCGCATTTGCAGTTTTATTTTGCAGAGAGTTTCATGGCTAAGGAATCAGAAACTTCACATTTAAAATTAAAGGCGAACTGGAAATAATAGAAATCTGTGACTCTTTTAATCTGAGAAAGCAGAAGTTTTTTCTTCCTTGCCTGAAGTTTAGCATTTAAGAAGGAATTTAAGCCAATGGCAGTACTAAATTGTTTCCTCAATATATAGATGTGTATGACTTTTGACCAAGGCAGTTGATGAGGTTCTTAACTGCTTTGCCATTGAAAAGATAATGCATGGCTTGACAGAAATGTCTGATTCTGATATTTGGAGTATTGCAAAATTAATAGTGTTCTTATTAAATGTTTTAAAATACTGAAGCTTTATTGAGCATGCAAGAAAAGTTAAAAAAAAAAGTATCAGTGATTTTATTGCAAAAGAAAGAACTTACTTTAATAGATGGGTGAATTGATGTTAGATTATTTTTTCTGAAATGTTAGAATACTTTATGATAGGAAAGTAAGCACTTTGCCTGAGAACTAGAGAATCACGTTAACAGAATGTAGCCCTGCCAAGGAAACTGGCCAAACAAGTGACCTTTTTCTGGTCTTCAGGGTCCTCTGCACAAGAAGGTGGTATTTCGCTCCACAGATTAATAATAACGAACACATGTGGGCAACCTAGACCTTCTCAGCAGGTTCTATGGAGGAAGAGGAAACCTCTTGCTCCATTAAGAGACAAGATCTTTGTTTAAATGGGTTTTAAGTATTCATAAATACTGGGGCTCTTGAAACGGCAGTTGCTCAAATTATTGCAAGGGGTTTGCATTTTAAGAGAGGAGCATTCATTCATCAACAGGGCATTCCATTATGGCCATGGGAGGAACAACCTTTTAGGTACTGGTACTTTTTAGCTAAAGTAATGGTTCATTTGGATTGGGAAGGGGGTTTGGGGAAAAAGCAGGTGGCAGTATTCAGTGATGATATCCTAGCATCTGTTACTAACTGGAAGCTACTTTTTCTCAGTACTTTTTATATGTGCTTACATACAGCCAGACATGAAGCAAATCACATGAGATAGGCAACAAGAGGAGATTATCCACATATCCTGTGGAGGATGGTGATGTGGTTACTACAGGAAATTAATTAGATAGTAGCAACAAGCCTAGATTTGAGCTACAGATGTCAAAATATTTTGCTGTTACTCTGGAAGGAGTTACTTTAAGAGAAGAGATGGCTAGTAGAAACATAGCTTAACCTGGGACAGAGTTGTAACTGGCACCCATTAAGAACACTTAACTTGGATAATGCTGTATCATACTTTAACTCAACTTTCCTGTCAATACTAGACCACCACGCACCTCCCAGAGCCATTCAAATCATATCTAACTATGCCGCCTGGTTATCCAAAGAGACTAGAGCACTATTATATAAAAGGGTCAAAGCCTGAGAAAAAATGGAAAAATACAGGTACCAATACTGACAAACAAAAATATCTCAAGCTCAGGAATAAAGCTAAGAAACTAATCAAGACTGATAAAACAAACTATTACCACAGCACTCAAAACAGATATCAGAACAATCCTAAAAAAATTTGGACAGCCATAAACAATCTACTCCATCCAGGTAAAGCTAGCACACCTGCTCCTGTTAACTCAGACACCTCAACAAACATAGCAACCCAGTTCAACAAATTCTTCACAGACTCCATTTTAACCCTAGCTAAATCATGTACACCTCCAACTATCATCAAACCACCCAACCTCAATACCACTGACCTGGGCTTCTCACTGCAACAAGTTCCAGTCTCCACTATTAAAAAGATGCTTACAAAACTTAAACCTACAGCCATCTCTGTAGACAGTCTACCAGCTGAATTCCTAAAGATTGCTGCTAATGCTATTGCATATCCCATAACAATCATCATTAATCACTCTATAACTGAAAGCTTAGTTCCTCACCTCTGGAAAATTGCTTGTATCACCCTACTTCACAAAGGAAGTAACTCCAAAGAACCAACAAACTACGACCAATCACTATGCTCTCTCCATTATCCAAAATCATTGAAAGATGTGTACACACACAAATCTTAACTTTCCTAAACTCTCATAATCTACTAACTAAAACACAGCATGGCTTCAGGCCTTCACACAGCACCACTACAGCTCGTATGTCCTTTACACACACAGTCAACAAACACAGAAACAATGGTAGCTACATCTCAGCCATATTCTTAGACCTCTCCAAGGCCTTTGATATGGTAAACCACAACAAACTCATTGACACACTTGCAGATTTAAATCTGAGCCCATCTACCACTTCCTGGTTCAAAAATTATCTAACAGGCAGACAACAGGCAGTAAGATGGCAATAGGAACTGTCCTCACTTCTATCAGTCTCACTAGGGGTCCCACAAGGTTCAGTCCTTGGGCCATTACTGTTTTCTATCTTTACCAACAAACTACACACAGCCACACTTCATGCCTCCATCGTACAATACACAGATAATTCCACTCTCATCTGTGACTCTCCCTTCCCTGAGACCCTCCACCACCAAACACACTCCTCTTTTCTTGCTGTTGAGCATTGGCTCTCAGATTCACATCTAATACTAAACCCCAATAAGACTCAGCTTATTATTTTCCCACCCACACAACACTCCCCCCATACTATTAACTTTAACATTACCTCCAGTAACAACACAATCATATCACCAGTCACTCACACAAAACTTCTTGGGGTTATCATAGACAGCCAATTGAAGTTTGACATACATACATCCACCACCACAAAAAGTGCATAAAAAACTTGCTATGCTATACAGGAAAAAAACAGTTCCTAACTGACTCCACCTGAGCCACCATTGCACATACCCACCATATTTCCACACTCTTATATGCATCACCAATATTCACAAACCTTGTCATTCTTCAAACCTGCTATAATAAAATTGCCAAATTTGCAACAAATATGCATCATCGAACACATCACTGCACTCCTCTAAAAGCTCTTGATTGGCTGGAACTTCCCAACCTCATTCTTTATAACCAACTTATAACAACCCATAAACTTCTGCACTGCCCAGACAAAATCCCTGCTCTACAAAACTCACTTCACCCAAACACCAAAGCTAGAATTATATGATCAAATCAGAAATTCCTACTAGAGGTAACAAAAAACAATAACTCTCCTGGCACTTCCCTGTACAGCAACTCTGTTGCTAAGCAGTGGAACAGTCTCCCCCCCGATATCACAGCTATAACTACTGTCACTCCCTTCAAAAAAAGCCATAAAATCCCCTCTTCAGCATCTTTGGTTATGTAACTGCAACAAACCATACTAATCTCCTACTAGTACTTTTAGCCTATCAGTACATCTCTCTCTCTATTTCCCACCCACTACTTCTCCTTCCTTGCTCTACTTCCAGTATAATTTCTTCTGTTACATCTCTCTGCTTCTCCCTCTAAGTGTCATCTTCCTTTCCTCTATCCAACTAACTTTATGCACAGCACACCTACCAATACTATTATTATTTACACCCTTTTAATTATTCCTCTTCCTCTGTATGTCTGCAACCTTCCTGCTTAGCCTAGCTTTAGACTTTACTACCTACTACTCTCTATCAGCCCCTCCACATTCAACTCATTATTTCCCTATCTATACCTATCCTCTCTCCCCAGAACCCTTCCTATCCAGTGTATCATTTATACATATTTCACCCTACCGGCTATTTTATAATGTATATATATATCTATATATATATATATATATATATATATATATATATATATATATATATATATATATATATATATCCCAAATACTCTGAAGTATTTGATGTCTAAACTCCTTTTTAAGCTATTATTTTTCAACAGCATTATTAGTAGAAAAAGTGTATGGATACTATATATGATTGCATGTAATCTAAGGGTCTATGTCAATTATTCGAATGCTTAAAATGTCGATCGTTAAATGGTCGAGACCATCTGATCGACATTTCAAGTGTTCGAAGGTTGAATTGCCGTACGGTGCACAATGGGAGAATTCCCTTTTCTGCACTGAAGGGCGGTCTCGGAGTTGGTATATTTAAGTAGGGGGGTGTGGGGGCTGCAGGGGGGCTTGCCTCCCCTACTCGCACTGTTAGTGTATGTTTTTCTTTTTTTTTTTTTTATTAGATATTTGAACTTCCAAATATCGAACATATGGTCTCGACCATATTTTATTCGACATTTTGGAAATTCGAATATTTGACATAGATCCTAATCTAACTATATATCAACTGTCTAATGTAATATTTTACTGTGTACATGGAGCTTTTCTCCCTGGGCCTCCACTGAAAAAGGACATGTTTCCAGTCGGACTTTCCCAGTTAACAAATGTAAAATAAATAAATAAATAAAATAATAAATTGTTTGCATGGGGTTCTGAAAAGAATCATAAAAGAAAATCTGAGGCAGGCACAATTCTCAGATGCCACCTTAAATAAGAACTAGAATGAGAAGCAACATAGCATTTGATATGCCAGAGGGGCTACCATCATTCAGTTCTGCCTATATCCATTTGGGCATTACGTGTACAAAGAAGAAGCTAGTACAAGTTTTGGCCAGGCATTGCAAAAAGTTGTGTACGTGAGTACATGATATGTGAGCAATGTCAAAACTTTGCAAAGGTTCCTGACAAACTTAAACCTGCTTTGGTGCATTTACCTGTTTTTGAACATCCATTTCAAAAAAGTCCCAATGGATAATGTGAGGCTTTTTAGTTCAACTAGCATTATAGTTAGTAAATATGTTTTGGAGATGGCAGAGAATGCCACTAGGTATGTTCAGCTAATTGCTTTGTTACTCACTGAGGTAGAAAAGATGGTAAATGCTCTACTAAGCATATTTAAAACATCTACTCAACTTGAAACAGTTGGAGAGACCACGGAGGCTCCTCACAAAAGGAATACTGGGAATAAGCAACAAGTTCTATGATGACCATATCAAAGCCCTATCCTTGTATTCCATCTTCCACAGACTGTTGTGTGGAGATCTATGCCTGCCCTGTAAGGCATCCTCTGATCCCACAATGATGGACTTGTTTCACATGTGCAAAACAAATATCATAATAAATACCTGCTCTAAAGACCTAAAGCTCATCAGCGACATAAACAGGACATGCTGTAGGGGTAGGTATGTGTCTCAAAGTTTACCTCTTCTCTGCAACAGATTTCCCTTCCATGTGAAGAAAAGGTCATCCTTAATCCCATTCAAATATAAACTGGACCAATGGATTGGAAAATACAAATTCACCTCTGATTTGGCACCTGTGTCCCTAATGGATAGGGGTCACCTTTGAATGCTTGATGTGGACATGCCTATATTATAACCATAAAATTTCTTGGGGTATTGACACATGTCAGCAACATTTTAGTAAATCTCAGGTAGGCTTACCTAGATTAGAATGGCTTTTGGGCCAACAGCATAGCAACAACCTGTGAGTCCATGAACCTATTAACATTTTTGGCAGGGTGAGTTTTCCTCATGAAATACCGACAGAAAGAGGGGCAAACTTTATGTCACATCTCACGGCTTATAGAGTCACAAGAGATTACTAGGCTAATGGCTTAAGACTCCTTACAAGCCTAACTGT
The DNA here is from genome assembly GCF_019279795.1 of Protopterus annectens. Lineage (NCBI taxonomy): Eukaryota > Metazoa > Chordata > Ceratodontiformes > Protopteridae > Protopterus > Protopterus annectens. The sequence goes on from NC_056749.1 coordinate 691,747,234, forward strand.
TATTATCCAAATTTTACCTGATTTTGATCAATAAAGGCTAGACTAAGGCTTAGGTTTGTGCCTATGCCTCTCAGCATTTTACAGATTGCCCCTGTCCATAAGGGACATGGGCACCACCCCAAGAGTGAATTTATGATTTCCCATCCATTGACCCAAACTGCATTTGAACAGGTTCAGGGAAGGGCTCTGCTTTACATGAATATGATGTATGTGCCAGAGAAGGGACAATCCCTGAGACACATATCTGTCATTGTTTTGTTCATGTCATGGACCACTTAGTCGTGAAAGATACTGTGTGAGAAAAGCTGTTAAAAACTAATCCCCTGCATCCACAAAAATGGTCTGTGGAGAGCTTTAACTTTACTATCAATATCATTCTGAGTGTATTATCACACACGTTTATGTGGACTGGGAATGATACCTGCTTCATTTCCATTTTCATACAGGCATTGGTCCCAAAAATGCAATTTTCTTTTTTTAACATTTGACCTACATTTGGTCACAGCATGATGGGGCCCAATGACTTAATTTTCGATGTCAGAGAGTAAATATGATTCATAAATTTACAGATTTACAGACTCATAGGTACGTACTAGGCTAGTTGGCCTTATGGGCCATTTTAAGCCTAGCCAGTTTCACTTTTAGTGCTTAAAATAACCTATCCTGTTTAGTGTTAGATTGGCCTTATCCATCCCAAGTTCAATAATTATATATTACCCCTACTGAGAATAACTGGGACCATACCATAGGTAATTTGAGCTGACCCACGCATGGGATAAAGCATTTAGGACCTGCCTTTGTCCATTAGAGGGGCAGTCTTGGGATAACTTTTCTGTTACCCATCCATAATTGTACTTGGATATGGACAGGAATGAGCTTTCTTTTACATGGATGGGGAGACTGTTCCAGAACAGTGGTATCTTCTGTGAGATATGCCTGTTGCTCCAAACCATTCTGATGATGTTGCAGAAAAGGTTTAGATCCCTGAACTGAGAATTTATGATATCATTTGATTTGCTGATATGTGTATCTTTGTTTACCAGGAAAGTCTGACTGGAATTGATCCAATTTTCAGTGCAGGCCTGGGGAGAAAAGCTTCACAGTTATTACAGATACAAGTACAAAGAACATTACAAAATACATATATAAAGAAACATAGGAGTTTTTCATTGTACAGGGAGAAAAAGTTGTACATGCTTTTTTCAATTACAAAATACAAAAGATTTTCACTTTTCATACACATATTTAATGTGGTATTTCTCATTGTGAATCACATATGTCTGGATCCTGAATTCACACCCATGCATACAGCACACCAGGCAATGAGCACCCTTTAGCACTCGTTGTTTCTATAGCAGGTATGGGTTTTACAGGATCAGGTCACTAGTCCAGGGCCCATCCTTCCTCAGAGGGTGCACCACACACTTGCACCTAGAGCTAATTTAGAGTGTGGCTTTGGAATGTAAGAGGAAACTGGAACACCTGAAAGAAAGCCACATGGATACAGGGTGGACATGGAGACTCCACACAGAAGGCACCCCAGCCGAGAATCAAACTGGAGAACCTCTTGCTGGGAGGGAACAACTCTAACCACTACACCACTGTACCATCCTGAATCAGCTATGTATGTACATTAAAATTATATGTACAGTTTAGGTTCTGTCGTTGAAATGACAAACATAGTATTTTTAGTTACTAAAAAGAGAGATATATGTTTAAAGATATGTTAGAAATATGTAACAGCAAATATGTTTGGATGTCATTTCATTTAACTATTGTAAAGTGTGAATTTCAGTTCAGGTTGTAGTTTTGGATGTTAGTATGTTTGTTTTGTAAGGAATATTAGTACGCAGTGAAACATGAGACAGAGGTACAGAGATAGAGATGATATGATATACATGGACTAAGAGGGGGAGGTTAGCTATAAATGAGAGGGGAAAAGGGTTTATGAATAATATTTGTATACTATCCTGGAGTTGTGCTAGAGCACAGTCAGTTATCTTATGAGTGCTTTTCAGTGATGGTTTAAATAAATTTAGTTTGTCTGTGTGTCTTAGTTCTATGGGGATGGAGTTTGAGATTTCTGTAACATAAGAGCAAAGCGAGTCAACAGCAAAATTTGATTTTGTGATAGAGAGTAGTCCTTTGTTGCTGTATTTGAGGGTTCTGTTTGTACAATAAAGTTGCATTATACCTTGTAGATATGAACATTTTTCAAGTGATATATTAATTTGTGGGCTACAATGAGCCGTCACAAGTTAAGGTTGTGTGGACATTCAGGCCAGTTAAGATCTCTTAGGGGAATGTAGTGGTGAGTCTTTTGGATGTATTTGTGGCAAATTTGACAATCCTATTGTAATTTATTTTTGTTTTTTTTTTTAATGTGGAGATGAGATTAGTAAAGATAGCTGAAGCATAAAACAGGGATGGGAGTAGATATGTTTTTGTTATTGATTTTCTGGAGTGGTCAGTAAGAAAGTTTTTTACTTTTTAATTTCTCCAAGTCTTTTGGGCATCTAATACCATGACGGGAATGGACCCCATTCCTAAGTCAAAGTATGACTAAAGTTCATGAAATTAGTATTGTTTTAATCTTTGATGTTAGTCAGAAGTGCTCTTCTCAGCACCCGCAATGTGCCCAGTAATGACTCCTGCAATTTGTGTGGAGTCACATGTATTGGTAACATATCTAAGCATGACTGTAAATTCTTTTTTATAAGACCTGTATCTTCTACTACTACTGGAACTGTCTGGGTACCCTTCTTGTACATTGCCCTCATTTCTACCTGCAAATCCTGGTATTTTATGACTCTGTGTATCTCTGTACATATTGCACTGTAGTCACTGGGTGTAGCAATTTCAATGATCAGTGCTACTTTTGTCTTCTTTTCATGGACTACTATATCTAATTTTCTTGCATCTATTTTATCAACTGCTGGTAATGCATTACCCATGTGATATAAACTTCATAATTTTCTATGATGCTTTGTGGCTTATGTTTCTAGTGTTTTTCAGCTACTTCAGTATTATAATGTTTGCACAATCCCCAATGCAACTATTATTCCTTTCAGTAAACAGTCCTTCTGGTATTAGTATATCACAGCCAGCAACAAGATGTGTGACTGTTTCCAATTTTGTTTTACATGTTCAATGGACTTTGTAAACTAACATGTTTGTAGTCCACTGTCTTGGGCCACCATTATTAAGCTTTCATCTTTTGGTTTAAATTCACACCTCCTTAACCATTCCTGCATTCAGTCCTGATCAGCATGAGATTGCTCCAAGAGCTTCTGTACTTGCAACTATGTTTATGCATATTCCACATTTCTTGCCTTCTCATCTGATTCTCCCCCTTATATTCTTTCATTTTTTGGAACTGCCTGATTTTTATCTGTTTCTGATTTGATTTCCATTCTCACTTCATGCCGATATGCTTCAGCTAAACTAAGCAGGGAAGTTATCCTAGGTTTATTCTCCTCATGTTTCAAAACTTTCATTATGTTTGGGTCTTGTGAGGTCAGAAAATATGTATGCAGTCCACAACTGCATATCTATACATGTAATCAATTTCGAGGAGGCCAATTCCGCCATCAAAGCGGGGAATATATAATCTTGGTATGCACTGATTTTTATAAATCATTAGATAAGCATGAAGCATCCTTCTTGTTTTCTGTCCAACCTATCCAACACCTTTTAGGGTCAGTCAATCACTCCAAAACTGAAAGTTAGGACAGGAAGAGTAAATTGATTTATAGCTTCATAAACAATTCAACATTCAGTATCAACATTTTTTAAAACTTTTTTCAATATACATGATCTCAAAAATAAAATGTGTAGAGATTGCTCTGCTAGGGACTTAATATCTGTGTGGTAAACTGGTACAGAGAAGGAAAAAATGCAAACCTAGGAGCATTAGGCACATTGTACTATAGCCATTACCATGTTTCCTTTTGTGCTGGTACATTTTAAAGACTACTGCACCAAAAATGATATAATAATAAAAAACAGATACGGCAGAGTCCATCTCCTTCTGCTACCTAGAGTAAATGACCAAATACATGGACATTTGTCTGTGCAGACATTTTTGTTTTTTGAAATATAATGTACATATTACATTTTTCAATTTATTCACAAAAAGACAACTCTCAGTTTATATGGAACAAACTCATTTTGCCTCATATTGATGTAACAAAATTGTGTGATCAGGTTGAGCACTAAATGGCATTGAATTTTGTGACAGAATGGCAGTCCTCTGTAAATTTTGTGGCTGGTCTGCCTTAATGTTTGTAATCAGCACACAAAGGATGACTGATATATAGCGTTTGATACATGGGTGCAGAATGCAGAGGTTCACAATTCTTTCATTGTCATGTTGTATTCTTGGGTCTATATCAGAACATCAAAGTATTAAAACTTTGAATGTTATGATATAGAACACTATTCAGCGAACGCTAAGAATAGCGAAGCTGCAGAACAGCGAACTCTTTCCTCGGGAAAGAATTTGGTTGGACGTTTCTGTGGCTTTGCTATTCTTAGCGCTGTGGTGAAAAGCTACGGGTTGGGTTCAGGTAAGTGTGCGATTGTTTGTACGTTAGGGTTAGGGGCGAGTTAAGTGAGTTAGAGTTAGAGCGCAGGTTAGGCGTGTGTGTGATAGTGACAGACTTTAGGTTTAGGGGTGGTTTAAGTGAGTTAGGGCATGGGTTAGGTAAGTGTGTGATAGTGACGGAACTTAGGGATAGGGTTTGGGTTAAGGTAAGTGGGTAGATAGCAGTGTATGTTTAGTTTAGTGTAGCGTTAGATGTAGGAATTTAAGTGTATGTGTGTGGTTGCTGTTTGTTTGATGTGCTTGTGTTATGTGTATGTGTTTCGGAGCAACAAATTTTTTCCATGGGAAAAAATTTGCTGTTCTGAATGTTCGATATTTTCATGTTTAGATGTTTTGGGGCCAATGAAATAGCGTTCACTATTTTCATCTTTCGATAACATGATATAAACACGCATTCTTTTGTAGTATACTTCATACTTGATTTCCACTACAGGCTGTATATGACTTCTGCTCAGACTGGATAGTGCAGCACTACTCCAGGATACATCTTTACTGAATTATCATTACAAGCAAAAAATCATATGTATTTCTGATTTTTTTTATTTTTATTTTTAATATACCTTGATTCTGTTCTATTATTTGAATCAGACAACATGGTATCAAATTCAGTGGTGCATTGCAATGAAATCCCCAATTATTATGCTCACTTTGTATCTGAATGTCTTACTATAGTTCCATGAATTTTTTTAAAGATCTGTAAAACTTGATTTGATTTATGGCCTTTCTACACAGGTGTCATTTGCAAGTGCACATAGGGCTTCACTGCCAGTCTCATATTCTGGATTATATACAGTTTACATTTGGATAATACATGACTTTTGCTCATGATAAAGAATGAAGCATGGAACTATCCAGATTTTTTTTTTAATTTGTATAAGTTCCATTAAGTCAGCTAGACTGGCGGAATCAATTTTTTAACTGAGTTCCAATGAAATTAATAAGACTAGAATAGCTGCCTTAGGTGCAGTTTATATCTGACTATCTTGTTGAATATCCTGAAATGTTTAATCTGATCAAAGCAAATAAAAGCCATTTGACATATGGACTTTAATGCCTAGATACCATATGCATTTACTGGCAATGTCATACAATTTTCTTTACATATGGTTTCCATTAGTGGGGTATGGGTGGCGCAGTGGGGCAGCGGTTAATGCTGTCACCTTACCGCAAGAGGTTCTCCGGTTCGATTCTCAGCTGAGGTGCCTTCTGTGTGGAGTTTGCATGTTCTCCCTGCGTTCGCGTGGGTTTCCTCTGGGTACTCCGGTTTCCTCCCACATTCTAAAGACATACTTCTGGAGCATTTCTCCCCGGGCCTCCACTGAAAACAGGATCTGTGGAACCTAGTCGGACTTTCCTGGTCAACAAATGTTAAATAAATAAATAAAATAAATAAATAAAAAATTATGTCTGTTCATCATGTAGGATTCAGTGCTAGTTCAGAATATATTTTTACTGAATGGTCTTTATATCACAATTAAAAAGAATATATTTTCTAGAAAATAATGTTTTTATCTATTGTCATGTCATACTGCTAACGTTTTGGTTTTAAAACAACTAAAGTAGTGGTGTGAAATTCAACATAATAACACAATAATGGTTATAGAAGCTTTGGTAGCTGAATTTCCTGTTACTATTATATAAATGATTTTGTAATAAAATCTCAAAGAGTGACAAACACATGTCCTTTATTGGTGTTGTTATGTGCCATCAAGTTGATATGAGCTCATGGCAACTCTGTGAATAGTTGCCCTGAATTGTGTTCTCTCTTGGGTCAGGTGTCAAATCATTGACAGAGGGACCATCCATCCCGCTAGTTATTCTATCAATCCATCATATTGTGGGTCTTACTCTCTTATGTTGACTTTTGTCATTTCCAAGCATAATGTCTCTTCCTGAAGATCTTTCTATTTGAATAGCATGTTAAACTGAGAAAGTCAAGAGCTTGCCATCTGAGCTTTCAGGGAATATTTATGTTATATCACCTCCAATACAGTCTGATTTGTTTTTAAGGCAAACCATTGCATAAACACTAGTCTTTGCCAATGCCATAATTGAAAGGCATAAATTTTCTTCATGTCATGTTTTTCACTGTGAAAATATTGCATCTGTATGACACTATAGTTTGGACAATAAAAATCTTCATACACAAATATACATCTTTGTACTTAAAGATTTTATCTAGAGCTTTCATGGCCATTCTACCCAGAGTGATCCATCATAAAATTCCATATCTGCCATTATATTGATATTGATTATTGATACAAACAAGTTGAACTCTCTCCAGCTCCATACCCTGTTAAAGTTTCAACTGATGTAAACATTCTGTAAATTCAGGTTTTCACTGATTTCGTCTTGATAAAGTGAGTTGCTGTAATGTGGAATTTAGTTCTACTGAAGCAGACCCACACACACACACACACACACACACACACACACACACACACACACACACACACACACACACACACACACACACACACACACACACACACACACACACACACACACACATATATATGTGTGTGTGTGTATGCATGTATAAAATGTTTTTGTGACTTCAAGTATGCAGTTTATTTGTACTCATCTCACACAATTATCAATGAATGAATGTTCCTAAATACAAACAGCATTCTAGAGTAAAAAAGTCATAAGAAAAAACTGCAAGCACCCCAGCACCTTCTGATGCACCCCCCTCCCACCCCCCCCCCACACGCACACACACACACAAACACACACACACACACACACACACACACACACACACACACACACACACACACACACACACACACACACACACACACACACACACACACACACACAGCTCAGGCATTGTATCTCCAAGGGAAATGAGGAAATCCCAGTTATATTGGCATTTCATCTGGCTGGGGAAAAAAAAATCTCAGTCACACATACTTGTGATTACTCAAAACGTATTGTTAGTCACTAATGTTTTGAAAATAAGCCTTGTTTCCTTAAATTAATATGTGTTTATTTATAAAAAAATAACATTTCAGGTCCTTTTATGTGTTGAAGCATGAAAATAACTGTGTGTGTGTGTGTGTGTGTGTGTGTGTGTGTATATATATATATATATATATATATACATAGAATCACTACTAAATACTGAACACTCACTCTGTCGATGCCTAAAATCCCGGGACCAAACACCCGAAACACTACAATACTGAAAAAACAAAACCGCAAGCCTCCTTGCACCCTCATGTGGGGAGCTGTGCCCCCCACACCCCCCTTCTTAAATATTCTAACTCCAAGGTTGCACTACCCAGACAAATACATGAATACACCACCACACGACTACATCCTCCTCGCACATACACATCACACTCACAACACACACTTACACACTAAACCTCTAACCAACACAGTCAAACAGAAATACTTACCTGCCCTTCCACCATATCGCAACACCAGAAGCACGAATTTCAAACTCCTGATAGTCGTGATTTTGAGATTATGTAGTGTTCCTATATATATATATATATATATATATATATATATATATATATATGTAGTTTACCATCAAACAAAAACATCTAGCCTACATGTCGAATGTCAGAAACTCGACAATCAACAGTCAACATACCAGACTCTTCCGGTTTTGAAAGCCCATATGTTCTTTTATGCTTTAGCATGTGGGGGGCTGCACCTCCACACTGCCTGTAAATTATATATACCAATTCCAAGATTACACTACAGAGAGGAAAAGGGTAAATTCCCTGATCCTCACTGTACTGTGATCTCCATTCACAATTCCAAACTCATAATAATGAATCAACCTTTACTTTTGTTATTATGATTTCATATTATTCCAATTCAGCACTGTAAAACTTTAAAAGTGTACTTTCGGTCAAGTACTTTTCTTAAAGAGACGTCGAAATTTTGATGCCATGTTTTTTTACTTTATGGGTCGGACAGTCTAAAACTGTTTTATAGGTAATTGTGTTAGTAACAGTCGCTTAAATTGTCATAAAATGGTAACATTTTCTGCAAACAGAGGCATTATCGACTTTGAAAAATGGGCTGAATGTAAAACATATAGCTGAGCATTAAGACTTATTTCAACATTCTACAAAGAACTTTGCAACTTTTTCTAAAAAAAAAACCACATCATCTAGCCAATCAGCAATCAGAAGCATTGATTTTCAGAATATAGCCATAATAATGAACTTTTTTCTTACAGTCATTATTGTCAGTTGTACTCTTAGTCTCATTTCCAGTGGTATTGTCTTATGGGTCACGGTCGAACCAGTCATTCCTTTCATGTTTAATGGGTCTTCTTTTGTCTACTGTATTTATAATTTTTAGCAATGAAATAACAGACTCTCTTACCAACTTGTCAAATTACTTGATTTACAAATCTCACGTGTTGTCTTTAAACCCATGCATCAGATTAACAAATTTAGTTCTGGTCCTCATACTTTTAAACTCCCAAATAATATTTATGTCTTATAATGTGAGAATGTGAACCACAGTCTACTGCTAAACAATAAAAAATAAAAAAAAACTAGCTTTGGGGATAACACTCCTCTAGAATAAAATAGTTATTTTACAATTGAAAGTGATTATTTAGCTGGAATATCACTTAAAAAACATAGACTGGTCCTATTGGTACACCATTCAAGGCCCAAACTCTGCACTCTCCTTCCTCCTTATTATCCCTTTCCCACATACGTAAAGCCCCATTTCTAGATAAAGCTCAGAGCAAATGATAATGAATGAATATAAGATATGCAATTTGAAAAGCAACCAAAACCTACTTAATGAATTCTATTTCCTCATAAAATTAACAAGAATTGCCACGAATAGAAGCAAAGATGTCTTCCTAAGGCAAAAACAAAATTATCTGTTATTCAAACATGTTATCATTACACAACCACAAAAAGTCCCCACTCCATCAGACCTAAACGATTACAGGCCCATCTGTAATCTTTGCCCTGTAACAAAAATATTTGAAAAATGTCTATATAAACAACATTTTAAGCATATCAATAGCCATGGTCTACTCAGCGACCACAAACATGACTTCAGGAACCCCTTCAGCACCATCTCTGCACTTTTTAATGCCATTTTCAAAATACATAACATGAACCAGCCTACTGATAAACAATTAAAAAACATCATCTCTGGAGATAACACTCCTAAATTATTCCAAATGTACCTTTTAGACAGAATCTTCAAAATATTCTCCAACAATATCATCTCTGTTTTAGGAGGGGCTTAGTTTTTGTCTTGTCATGGTTTTAAATAATGTTAGTCAGTAATAATATTTCAACAAAACATTACATATTCTTACCAATATCCAACACAAAAGAATAAATGTTTGAAGCAGTATGTGAAAAAGATATCAAAGTCCTCATGGTAAGATTGGCAACAATTTGACAACAGCTCAGTGCTGGTCTTAGACATTTTGCTAAATAATATAACATTATTACAAGCAACACTAAAGGGAGTAGCTGATGCAATGAACAGGGATTATTATGCAAAACCCTGAAATGTTATCAAATAACATTGGGCGGCACAGTGGTGCAGCGGTTAACGTTGTCACCTCACAGCGAGAGGTTCTCCGGTTCGATTCTCGGCTGGGGTGCCTTCTATGTGGAGTTTGCATGTTCTCCCTGTGTTCGCGTGGGTTTCCTCCGGGTACTCCGGTTTCCTCCCACATTCCAAAGACATGCATCTGGAGCATTTCTCCTCGGGCCTCCGCTGAAAACAGGCTCTGTGGAACCTAGTCGGACATTCCCAGTCAACAAATGTTAAATAAATAAAATAAAAATAAATAATACAGCATAGCATATGCTGCTATGAAAACCTATGCCAGAGTTTAAAGATAAATGGATTTAATTATATATTAGTTATTGTCACTATAAATTACAGAAACTGACCCTGAATTTTGTAAAAAGTTATTTAAAATCATTGCATATCTATGGCATCCTGACAATAAACAAAGATAAGCTTTTACCTTTATTATGTCCCATTATTTCCACTCTCAGATACCTAATTGAGAAAATAAGTATTTTCTTAAAATTTGTCTAAATGAAATGTGTAACCATGGCCAAGAGTTAAATTACAAGTACTCAGATTTTTGATTATGTGTAATGCTATTAGGTATCTGGAGGTAGTGGGTAATACATTTGTAATTGTACATATTTCAATACACCTACATTAAAATCTGGAGATAGTTTGCATTATTTAGGTTAGTGGCTTATAAAAGATAAAACATGAAACAGGTGACAGCCTTCCCAAGCTGCAAGAAACTCAAGACCTTTGCTGCAAGACAGCAGTCTTTCACTACCTGGGACTTGCGTGCTTGTACAGCACCCACTGCTCTTATATTTCTAGTACTAATAGATTCAGAAAATTAGATCTTCTTATTTAAGGCTTATCCAGTGATGCTAGGGTGTTATGTTTTGCAGGAAGTAATCCATCTATAATGTACTTATCATAAGATGAATGTAGGTATTAAAATGAAAATGCTAACAATGTAATATCACAAATGCTTAAAACTCTTTTTCTACATCCATCATTTATAATCACATTATCTGATCTAATTTGATTATGTAGTAGTTAGTGGGATTAGTAAACAAAACTCTGAAAAACAGGAAATTTTGTTTGCTTAGTAATTGAGATGAAAAGTGAAAAGTGGCAGGAAGACTCTGGCAGTTATTATGCATTATATAATTGATGAATTAGTTGTTTAATGGCATGACGATTTATAGATTCTTCAGTAAACACGCAATCACCATTTAAGTGTCGTATTCTTACCTGCAGTGTTCCATCTGGGGTTTACCTACTGCATCTTTTACTTACTTTAACAACTCAGAATATTCCATTGTCCCTTTTGCTATAATGGTCTGACTTCATGCTCACATAACATCTTCAGTATGCAAGATCTGTATTTACTGGGCCTGGACTCCAGCATCTTCAGTATGCAAGATCTGTATTTAGTGACCCTGGGCTCCATCTTTTTTTTAACTGTGTATGCATTTTGAGTACACATGCATAACTACTTATGTGGAGGGATGTAGCTGAATTTCCCTGTGCAAAGGTCTGCAGTGAATGGTATTATCAATTTGTTCAATTAATATTGTTGTTAATATGTTTAACGTTTACTTACTTTGAACTATTCTGAGCTTATGTCTGGTATCTCCAGCACCACACTTTTTCCTTATCAAATGCATGCAACTATATATAAATGTTTAGCTTCGTGGATATAACTAGACATGGTAACAATGTCTGTAAAAATTAGCAAAGTAAATAGTCCAGCAAAGAGAGTCATGTTGCACTGGTATCTTATATGTATCAAACCAGAAGTAACATTGCTTCATGAGATCAGTTTGTCAAATTCAGACCTCATTACGTTCAACAGGTTGTGATCATCATCTTGATTAATAAATGAATGTTGTTGTATTAAGGAATAATACCTAGATACCTAAAATAACTGATGATTAATACATCTATACACACTGAGCAGAGTGGATGAGAGGTGTGGACTCCAACTCTTAGCTGAGATATACAAGTATCCTGTTTTTTTTCGATTATTTATACAGTTTATTGTTCTAGCAATTTATATACAGCACTTTTATTGAAATCTGCATGGGTAACTGATTTGTTTGCAGCATTATGTATCTTTACAAATAACTTTCATTTTGTGGCTTTCTCTAGTGCTTTGTAAGCTAATAGCTGCAGGCTAGTGGGGGCTGGTTCTTTTGTGTTTTTGTAAAAAAAAAAAAAGTTGTTCTTCTGGTATTTAAGCCCTAACTTTGAGAGAGTTTCTGTCTATATACACTGAGCAGAGTGGATGAGAGGTGTGGACTCCAATTCTTAGCTGAGATATATAAGTATCCTGTTTTTTTTTCGATTATTTATACAGTTTATTGTTCTAGCAATTTATATACAGCACTTTTATTGAAATCTGCACGGGTAACTGATTTGTTTGCAGTTAAAGCATTCTGTATCTTTACAAATAACTTTCATTTTGTGGCTTTCTCTAGTGCTTTGTAGGCTAATAGCTTTAGTGTCCCCACCCACCCTCCTTGTTGGTGTTTTGTGTTATACTTGGTGGCTTTGCAGTTGCCCGCCCCTACTGTAAATCTGATCTGGGACACTCCTCCCAGTCTAGTGTCATTAGCTCATTCTACCTAATACAGAGAGACCATTTGATAAGGCCTTCTGTTTCTCCTTTTTCCCTTTAAAAAAAAAATTTTTGCCTGAATCTCCTTGTGTTCTGACTGTGCTTTTCAAACATTTTGGAAATATAGAGTATATTTTAGAGCATTTATTATAACTGTAATTGCCTTAATATTGCTACAACTCAAGTGCTCTAGGTTGCACTGCATCTGAATTGTTTGTGTGTTTTAGCTGCTTTTCTGTATATATAGACTTCTCTGTATATGTAGACTAGCTACTTATTCTGCTGTATTACTGCCACTTAAATTGTTTTTCAGTTGTGCACTTGCCTTACTTCATTTAAAAAGTTTTAAATTGCTAATTTTGTAGAGTTTTAATTGCATTTACTGTTTAGGACTACACACTCAAGTGTGTTAGACTTTTCTGTGTTTATTTACTGTATTATTGCATTGATTAGCCTGTTTCAACAAAAAAAATATATACTATCTTGTTTGCTCGTTTCCCACCTTATCCCAGGCCTTGCTTGTCTCAGGACTTTATTTTCTGTGCTCAGAGCTATCCAGACCTTGCTGTGGCAGAGGGAAGTCCTACTGCCTACCAGTGGGACTGGTGAGCATTGTACTGCCTATCTAACGCTAGAGGAGTGGTTTCCAGCTCTGAAATTGTAATTTTTATTAGCCTTTTTGGGCTGATTTCTATCCATTTCAACTTGCTGGCTTAAAAATGCGTGTGTTTGCACATTTTTCACATCGAGCAGCACTACGAGGCTACAGTTAAACTATTCCAGGTGCCAGAAAATCTGCTCTTCAAATTTTCTCTTAAAACTAGCTGGTTTCTCAGTAGTAGCACTAAAATCTGAACCCCTGCGACTAGCACTTGCTCTAGAACCTGCTGTAAAGCACTAGGAAGCCTGAACCTGATACAAGCACTCAGCTCTCCTTGTCAATAAGGAGAAATTAATCATAGGCACTAAACAGCCTGCAATTGTAAAGTACCTTGCAAAGGTAAGGGGAAAACAGCTCTTAAACCTTACAAAAAAGCACCTAAACAGGCATGTCCAAGGGTCAGCTTCCGGTGGTTTCTCCTGTCCACCTGGTGAATCTGGGCATACTGGGGCAATGCGGCAACTGCCTCATGTACACAGACAATCCTCTCCTCCTACCACCCAACAACTACAACCTGCGAGAGATGCACTTACATAGCCAAACTGGAAGCAAAGCTCTCTCCGGTCAAGACTGTGCTAGACAATCAAGAGGAGAAGGCTAACACCTGCATTACACCTCTAGCAACTCATAGCCATTCAAAACCCACACCATCAACTCCCACACATAGCAACACTAAACCCACATATGTGGAGGCCCTTAACATTAACCTGCCCAAGCAACAAGGACCTCCAAAGCCAAAACGCAAACGAACACCAGTCACAACCAAAGTGACACATAGCTCACAACACCAGTGTGTCACCCAGCAACAGCCCCTAAGGCAAGACAATGTACCCAACACTTTAGTCATAGGTGACTCTATAGTCAGGCACACTGATGTCCCACTCACCAGGCTGAACAAGGAGAAAATTACAGTCAGCTGCCTATAGGGTGCCAGGATCCACCACATAACACATGCACTCAAGTCACTCCACAACAAGTACAAATATGACTCTGTCATTGTCTATGCTGGAGTAAATTACTTGAGACGTACCTCCCTGGACTACATGAAAAGAGACATGGAAGAGCTCTTGGATCATGTGACCCAGGCAGATATGACCCTAGCCCTGAGTAGCATCCTGCCTTTGCCCAGAATGATACCACAGTATAAGGACAAAATGATTGACTTCAACAATTGGCTAAGCTTCTGGTGTCATTCAAAGGGGATCCAGTATTTGTCTACCTGGGAAGACATGATCGACAAACCACGATGCTTTGCCAGAGATGGTCTGCACCTGTCACCCCTGGGATTCAGGTTACTGGCTAAAGCTCTTGCCACCCCTATAGTGCCTTTTTTAGGCAAGGTTCAAAGGATAAAACCACCACCGTAACAGATACAAGCATACAAAATCTGAAGGTAATGCTACTCAATGCTAGAAGTCTAAACCTCAAAATGCACTCTCTCGAGGCACTCCTAAAAATGGAGAACATCGATATCTGTGCAGTGAAAACTTATGAAGAACCACAAACTAATGAAAAATATATCCAACAACACAAAGGCAATCAAACAGACAAACGATGAATAAGTCAAGAGAGGAATTTATTTGTAAGCGCTTTTGGCTGCGTAATACCAGCCTTCATCAGACAACTTCAAATTCTTCATTACAATCTTATATAGAGCATACTAATTAATCAATTAAGATTTTTGAAACACCTAATGGCTTCTTAAAAACATATACTCACAAGACTCTTTAATACATCACTGTATATATATGAAATTACATAAATAATTGATTTTATTCCAACATTCTAACTAAAAATATAAAATATATATGTATATAATGTATAATTAAAAAACAAGTACATATAGATTATATATGTGCAGTGACTGAGACCTGGTTCAAGGCTCCAGAGAGCACCCCAGCAATACCAGGCTACAATTCTTACCACACTTTTCGGCCACAAAACCAAGACCAAAACACTAAAGGTGGAGGAGTGTCCATATTCACCAAGGATATTCACACCTCCAGGCTAGTTGCCCAACACAATGCATCTGAAATTCTCCAGGTGCAACTAACACTAGGTAAGACTGCAGTCCAAATTGTAGATTGCTACAGATCCCCCACCATATCCCAAGATTCTCACTACACCTTCCTAAACATACTGGAAAATATTAAGATACAACCAAACACCCTAATACTGGGTGATTTCATCTACCCTGCCATTAATTGGGAAAACTACTCGGGTACCAACTCCTTTTCCCAACGGTTCTTGGAATTCATAAATTCCAATGCCCTGGATCAACTAATCCATTGTCCCACCAGGGGCTCCAATATCCTAGACCTGGTCATTACCAACATGGGAGATAGATGCTCCACACCAGTTGTCACCCCCTCTTTGGTCAGATCTGACCATAAGCAAATCACCCTTGACATCCACATCCCATCCCCACCCCCCAGTAAGGAAACCTCCTTAAAAAACTTCTCCAAAGCCAACTTCATGCTACTGAAGTCAGAAGTGACAAACTTCACAACACCCACGCAGACAGGATCTGGAAATTCGACTGCAGAATCCTACACTAAGGCACTGTATGAGCACATCCACTCATGCATGAATCGCGCCATCCCAAATAGAACCAAGATGCTCTTCTCCAAAAAAAGGAAGCCAATCTTGTGGTCCCATGCTATAAACAAACTATACAACAGAAGGAAGAAACTGTTGCAGAAAAGAGGAAAATCCCAGGATGCAAAAAACTCCCTCACCAGCCTCTGTAAGAAGCTGAGATCCCTCATAAAATCCTCAAAAGCTAGTTACGAAAATAAAATTGCCAAAGATTCCAAAGACAACCACAAGGCATTCTATAGTTATGTCAAGAATCTAAATGGCAATGCTCAGATCTGCTCTGAACTACAACAGAATGGCATTAAATATACTGATCCCAAGGATATTGCCCATATCCTGGCAGATCGATTTAGTGCCAACTTCACTCCCCTCTCACCCCCTAAAGGGCCCATCTCAATACCAAAAGATTGCCAAATTCTGATAATCACAGCCACACAGGTAGAAACAGCACTCTCCAAAGCTAAGAATACAGCATCCATGGGACCAGATGACATCCCAGGCTGTGCACTACATGAACTACAAAATTAACTGTCACCCCACCTAAGTGACATGTTTAATCATAGCCTCACCTCAGGCTTCGTGCCCACTGAGTGGCACACAACTACAGTTATCCTGCTCCACAAGGGAGGATCCACCTTGGATCCCAGGAACTACCGTCCCATCAGTCTGACCAGCCTGATCTGCAAGGGTATGGAATGCATTATCATGGAACTTATAAACAAAGACATTGGCAACCTCCAGACACTGGACCCCACCCAGTGTGGGTTTGTGAAGGGCCAATCTTGTCTCCTGAATCTGATTGCTTCTTCGAATCAGTCTCCAGAGCTGTGGACAAGGGTAAGGAGGTCCACACAGCCTATCTGGACCTCGCCAAGGCCTTCGACACCATCCCCCACTCTGGAATCATAGATAAACTTACTAAGCTGGACATAAATCCCTACGTCACTCGATAGGTTGCCAACTGGCTTACTGACAGAACCCAGACTGTAAAAGTAGCCAACTCCAAATCCAGCTCCAGACAAGTGACAAGTGGAGTACCTCAGGGTTCAGTCCTGGGACCACTCTTGTTTGGCATCTACTTCTCTGAAGTACAGGCCAACATTAAGGGACTCTGGCTAACAAAGTTTGCAGATGACTGCAAACTGGGAGCCATTATTGAATCCCCAAATGATGTGGATATTCTACAAAAGGGCCTTACAGAAACAGATGCCTGGTGCCAGAGCCATGGGCTCAAGCTTAATGCCAAGAAATGTATAGTCATCCCCTTTGGAAAAAAACATGTACCCATGAACTACCACATAGGTGGCAGGACACTAAACATCGAAAGTGTGATGAGAGACTTAGGGACACAAGTGGACAGTGGTCTCACTTTCGATAACCACATCGCCACAACAGTCAGGAAATCCTTCTACGTGGCACACCTCATTACTAAGGGCTTTCATCCAGAAAAAAGGAGGTCATTGTCCCACTGTACTCATCCCTCATTAGACCCATTTTAGAGTATAATGCCCCATTTGGTATGTACCTCACAAGACATCTGCAACAGCTGGAAAGGCCACAGAAATACCTTACTAAAAGAATCACAGGCCTAAAGCAGATGCCATATGCTGACCGTCTAAAAAAACTCCAGCTATACTCTGTGGCATATCGTCTACTCAGAGGCGATCTCTGCTTAACATACAAGGCCATTTCAAACCCTGAGCTGTTGGACATGCTCCACTTAAAAAAAATCCCAATCCCTCAGAGCCACACACTCCAGGGATCTAAACCTTATCATCACATTGAACAAAACATGCTGGAGGGATAGGTTCCTGACCCAGAGACTCCCCATACTCTGGAATAGACTGCCCATACATGTCAAGCAGAGCACCTCATTGGCCCTCTTCAAAAGGAACCTTGATGATTGGATGGAAGATAGGAAATTCACCCAGGGGATCATGTCAGCCACCCTGCTAGACGGGGGCCCAGAGAAGTAAATATTGTGGGAAAAAAATTCCAGAGAATTGTTATGGCTAGGCTTGCATAGGCCTTAGGGCCGATAGCCTAGTACCAACCTATGAACCTATGAACCTATGAACCTATAAATTATACCCATGGGTATTAAATCTGTTATAGAATGGGGTAGGTTTGTGATCTTCAACAACTGCTTATTTCTACGTGTGAAGGCTGCCAGCCAGACAGCTAGAATTTTTTAAATAATTCTATGTCATTTGTGAATAGTAATATGATTTGTATGCTTGCCCTAGAAATGAAAGAAAACTATATGTTCTATACTGATCTTCAAGATTGTAACCACAGTGCACCCTGCTGGAATAGAGCAAAAATGTGTATAAACTACATGCCTATGTAAATGTATGTGTTGATGGTAAGGGTTGAAATATACAGAGTTAACTTGCAAACTCTTAAGAAAATAAGTAAAGTGTTTTACGATGTGTATAAAGTTAGTTTATCTAAGCTAAGAGACAGAATGTCTACAGCTAGAGTTTCTTTCTCTTGTCTTAAGACAGAGATAATTACTAGGTTTCACATGTAAACTGTTTTTGTATTGTCCTGTGACTTCCTAGAAGCTGTACATCTGAGAGATAAGTATTTTTCACAGACACATGTTAAATTCTGTTGGTATCTGTTTAGCCTAGGAGCTAGATGCTAGTGTCAAATAGTGATACATCTAGCTGACCCAGCAGTAATGTGTATTATTAATTTAAGAACTATCTCAGAGAGAAAGTCTGTGCATTTTGTATTTTGTTCTGGACCTGTAAACATCTCTTCAGCACTTCTCATCTATATCTGCCTGGCTCTGTAAGTAAGACATTTAGGACATAGTGTCTCAGACTCAGATAGGAATATAGCAAGAGTAGTCTAGATGTTTTCTGTATTTATGTGAGACTGTTGTGCAATGTTGTTTTAAAATATTTCCTGTGATTCTGAACTCTATTGTCACTGTGTTGAGTTAATGAGTATTGTCTTGTGCTTTTATTATTTATTATGAAATATATTTAAACCTTTTAATTGTGGCTGGTTTGTGTAGAGATATTTAAGCTCTTAAAGTTCTTGTATGTATTTGGTGACACTGTATAGGCCACTCCTAAATAGCGTTAGCCTTGGACATACTTACAATTTGGATAATAGTAACATTGCACAGTAGAATTGGGCACCCTTTGGTAAGGGCCTTTATAAGAGCTGATAAGGGTGATTGATGGCAGGTGGTACTACCGTATAGTCTGGGCGGAAGGGGCATAGTTAGAGAAACTGTGCCAGCCTTCCACAGGAGTGTCTGTGTGTTTCTATATAAATCAAATCTCAAAGTGTGTGTGTGTCAGCTACTTGGGCAGGGACATGAAGCACTGGTTGGACAGAGAGGGTGCTGGAGGTTTTGGCTTGACCCCTTGGCTCAGATATTAACCCTATAGCTGTGCCAGTGGGGAGTCTTACTGGGGATTTGGAGAGACAGGAAGAAACCAGCCCCAGACTAACTGTGACCTCTGTGTGCTTTTAAGGGAAATTGTTCTTTACTGTGTGTGTAAATGTCATCCTCACAATGTGCAAGTCCCTCACTGGTGTTAGTGGTGAGGACTGAGGCTCCTTGATTACTGAGCTAGTGCACGGGCATCACATACTAATTGTTCAGCAGTGGTGGGAGAGCCACATCAAATATTAATTGGTTGATAGTGGTGAGATAGCCACATCACATATTATTGGCTTGTAGTGGTGTGGATATTGAATTCTGTAGCTTGTGTACAGTGATCATGGAAGGCGTGTTTGTACTCTAAATCAGCCACACAGTGAACATTCAGAGTTCATATGACAATTGTTTTATTTCTTGTCTTATCTTAGTTAGTCAGGGAGAGTAGGCAAGTATGTCAGCAGAGGAGTATGGCAAACTGACAAGAAACCATTGGCTGAGATGTGCCAGGCTAAAGGACTGGTGCATGGAAACCTAACTAAAGCAGACATGATTGCAGCTTTGGTCACAGCTGTATCAGAGAATAGCAATCATGAAGACAATCAGACTGGCAGTGGAGATGTACAGCACCCAGAAAATGGACAGCTCAACCTTTCCACAGAGTACTTAAAAAGTGTCTGGAGTTAAAGAGACAGTGGCGGCTTATGCCATCGGACTGCAGGACTGCCGCCTCCCCCTCCCCCCCGCTGTGGAAAGAAAAAAGAAAAAAAAAAGAACATTTTAAAAAATAAAATATTTTTATTGTATACATGCATACATTACTGGTCTGGCTGGCTGCTGCAGCTGCTTAGCTCCAAGTCCGACTCCCAGAAATTGAACTGCACATGCTCGGCGAATTCTGTTTTTTAAAATAAAAAAAAAATAGTTTCTGTAAATCCAGACTGTTGTAAAAGCAGTCCGGATTAAGGAGAGAAGGCATCGGTATGTGATGCCCAGAAGTCTATGCAGTTTATAAACAGCTAAACTGGAAGGGGTTTGGACTGTTATGTCTGCAGTCACATACGTGATGCAGATGGCTGGATGGCTACTGATTGGTTCTCGGCTCTCGCTCTCTTCCTGCACTTTGCGTGCTGGGAAAAAGACTGAGAGCAAGAAACAGATAGTAGCAATCTGCAGACACTGTACTTTTAGATGGTTACAGAGTTCGACTGTTTGGGGACCATCAGATACTAAGAGCGACCAGTTTCACCAACTCCAGCCATGCTGCCCCCTTTTGCAAATTTGTCTGAAATGACCCATTGTTTGGGGATCTTGTCTTCCTTTTGTGGTGAGTAAAAAATATTGCTTAAATTGGCAGGTTGCAGCAACTCAGTCCTGTTTTGTTTTAGGTCTTTACGGGAAGCTTTAACTACATTTCAGAGATTACATTATGCCCTAACTGTGAAATCATTTAACCAGTAGTGTAATGTATTCTGGAACCATTGCTTTTGAGTTGTCATTTGTGTCTAAAGAGCTCTTAGCTAGGGACTTGCGGTGTGAAGAGTTCTTTCTGTTCAGCTAGTGGCGGCACACAGTCCGTCTTACTACGGTGAGGATGGAGCACCGCCCCCCCCCCCACACACACACACACACACACACAGACACACATGCACACACACTTGTTGAAGACTTGTGTCCAGCCTGTCCTAATTAATAGAATGGAAATGTCTAAATTATTTCACTTGTCACCACAGCCGTGTGTTATCTGGTGGTAGAAAGGTGTCTTCACCGCCTTGTATAGGGATAATTGCTTGCGATCAAATTTTAAAGCTATTCCTTGTCTCTTGCCCAAATCCATTCCTGATACTTAAATTTGCAGTTCTGTTTTCATACGTATGCATATAAAAAAAGTTAATGAATCTACACAATGCTGTGGAAGTAGCGACGTCTATGCAGTAAAGTGGAAAATTAAAAATATATGTTCAGAGGTTTCCTTATGTCTAGTTTGAAAACAAAATACAAGTTCGGAGTGGTGGTAAAGGCAAGTTAAAATACACACGCACATACATGTGTGTGTGTGTGTGTGTGTGTGTGTGTGTGTGTGTGTGTGTGTGTGTGTGTGTTACTGTTAATAGGTACTGCTTAGCCTTAACAGTAAAAGATGCACTCTACATGTCTTAATAAAAAAATATATAAAAATGCTTGTGATACATAAGAAACAACAGCTGATTCACCTGAAGTGAAACTTAAGTGCATATTTAAAAAAGACAATGTGACTGGGCTACTGGAGTATCCAAAAATTTCAACTGTTGTGTTTAAACAGGCTTGATTTTATGCCTGATGTAATGTTATTATTGCATGGGATAGAAGATGGAGCTGGAAGTGTAAAAAGTTGTGGAAATTAATCTGTTAATCTTTATTTCCTTAGTAAGCTTAATTTTGCTAAAACACAATAAATGGTTAGAAAATTCTAATTCATTTTTCACTCAAGATAATTATTTCTCTTATTCTCTGTACATGTAGTTTTCAGCCGTTCTGCAGAAAGGATTCATGTGATGCTTTGTGACTCCCTGTACTGGGCACTTATGTTTAGCTAGTTGTAAACCAAACTTCACTTGTAAATACTGTATGGTCAGAATTCCATTCATAATATCCTCTACTGGAGTATGTTGTGATGAAAAGTTGGGATATGTTTTAAATTCATGCTTAGCTCTGCAGTTGTGCAGACATGCAGTTATGTATAAGATGCATAGATATTGAGATATGAGGGGTGAATCTGCCACAGAGAGGTGTAATTTAATTTTATTTATACTTATTTATTTTATATTACTTTATCTTTGACTTTGATCTTTTTTTGCATATTTCCGATTGAGCCTGAAACTGGTCAATACTGATCAGTACAATACTCTGGTGAACAAATATAACTAAATAGTTAAATTTTTTTTTTTGGATGTTGTGTCATTAATCTGTATTCGATTTCATGCACAGAGTTTATTTTATAAAAAACAGTCTTGATCATTTCTTTTAATTTTGTGTCCATTCCAATATATGAATTTTGAATAGCCTTTTAATTTTTGTATATAAATGTATGATAATTTATCTGTTCCATGGTGTTAAACTGTATCGTAAATTCTGTAGCAACACAATAAATAGTATTATTTGTGGAGTGGATCCTCACCTATGTTAGCCTAATTAATGTTCAAAAGTGTACATGTTGATTAGTTCCATCATCTGTTTTAGAATTAATTTCTGGAAATCTGCTACCAGGTGTGTGTGTGTGTGTGTGTGTGTGTGTGTGTGTGTGTGTGTGTGTGTGTGTGTGTGTGTGTCTGCATGTGTACAGATTTTTATATTACATTTTTAGTCCGGTTTTCATAAAATTGTGGTTTTCTGGCAAATTAGTGGCAAATCATTAACGGTTGAAGTTAGAAAATAATGACAGACATTTGAGTTTCAGATTTCATACCCTTCAGAAAATTCATACTAATGCAAGACCTACTATTCTATTATCTTTCTAAGTTTATAAGAGCAATATTTAAAAATTGTCCTTATTTTTGGGCCTTTGTCCCACTTCTGTTTATGGCTTTTTCCAGATTTCTTGCTCTGAGGTTGAGAGGTATGACAAATGTGTCAGGGCCATCACCGTCAGCCAGAGATATTTCAAATTGTGACATACTTGTTGTACTCCACACCCCATGTAGTGACTCTGGATGTGTCCAAGCAAGCCTAGGAGCAGTTATGTAGTGTAAGTGTGCAGGGTATCCCCCATCCAAGGTAGACACAAGTACTACAGTGGCTTTTCATCTGTCCTTGATTTTGCAGAATGTTCATGTTTTCTGTCATATTTTTATACTGTTGATTTAAACTTATTATTCAGTCTTTAAGTAGCAATGCTTTAATGACCATCAGGTAAGCTTGTCTGAGATTGTAAGATGCAAATAAGCTTTAATAAGCATACTGTTAAAGAACTGCCAACATTGAAAGCATTTCTGTTGTTGCCATGCAGAGAATACTTACATAACTACATAATGTATAAGCCTTGGGTATCGAAATGCATATGACAATATTTGTAATAAAGGACAGGATTACAATATTTTAAGAAGCTCATTACCTTTGTTAGAGACTTGCAGTTACCTTTGCAGGCTTTAGTCGTAAACTAAACAGAATGCCAATTTATCATGTGTGGTCCATAACCTGTGCAGTAATCCTTTAAGCAATTTATCATGATCTTGTTTGCTGTTCATTTATTACTTTGATCATGTTTTCCCCATAAACAAGGAGATAGCTGTTGTCAGGCAGCAGGTCTTTTGTGGATAAGAAACATTTTTACAATTGGGGGTATATGAGAGATTGCTGCTGTCAACATGTTATTTGGTACTTTTATAAAATTTAATATAAATTATAATTAGAACTGCAGTGCAAGGAGAATTGGTTTGAGTTGAGTGCTGCTTGTTTTTGTATACTTGATTTTGACTGGCATTCCAGGAATGTATTTAAAAAGTAATTTATTTTTTTATGCCTCACAACCTTTTTGTTTCCATCTAGATATTAAGTAAGCTGTCTGTAGCCAATGCATTGAAATATTTTTTTTCTTCTCCACTTCATTTTGTCTTGATTGGACTCTCATAATGATAGTTTGGCACCCAGGGCAGCGTATTTAATTAAAGTCCCAGTTTTTGTGGTTTTGAGCATATCTCTTCCCATTTCTAGTTAGTCACACCCCTTCCCATTAGCCCCACCAATTTAGCTGTCTCCTGCAGCCCTCCTTTGATTTGAAGTCACCATCCGCCACTGAAGAGACTTGAGTTTGAGGCCAAGCATTTGAAAATAGAAACAGCAGAGAGACTGAGACATCTGGAAGCTGAAGAGAAGGAGAGTCAGAGGCAAAACGAAAAGGAGATGCTGACTCTTCACCAGCGGCATGGAGGTAATGGGGAAGAGAGTTACCGAACCCCAGAATAAGCAAAGGTCAGTAAATTCCTTCCACAATTAACACAGGGGGATAATTTTGATACTTTCATTCTTATGTTTGAGAGGGTATGTAAACAGTATAATGTTGACCAAGGGCTCTGGGTATGGTTCCTGACCCCCTTACTCCATGGTAAAGCTGTAAATGTTCTTTCCAAACTATCTGATGTTGACTGTTTAAATTATAATGCTGTAAAAAACTTTGCTAGAATGTTTTAAGCTAACACCTGAAGCTTATCGGAAAACGTTTTGTGAGCATAGACGCAAGGCAGATAAAAGTGTGTGTGAATATGTTGCTGAACTAAGCACTTATTTTCATAGGTGGGTGACTGGATGTCAGGTCATCACTTTTCAAGGGCTGGCAGACCTTTCGGTGAGGGACCAAACCCTTAGCCCTTTACCTGAGGACATGAGGATCTGGTTAGCTGATAGACAATATGCTACTTCAGGTGAGTTGGGGAAGAAGGAAGACCTATGCCTAGCAAGCAGGGCATCACTGCACAGGAAAGGGACACCCAGTGCCGCTCGTGGGTCTAAGAGAACCCATGGTGGGCAGCCCAGACTGCCCCAACAGAATCTGCCAGTAGCAGTTGAAGCAACTAGTTCAGGTACACATCCAGGACCTAGGATTAAATGTTTTAAATGTAACCAGTATGGCCATGTAGCATATAGATGTCCATGGAGGCAAGGTGGGGAACAAAAGATGGGAGAGCCAGTAAGTGGGGATGACAAAATGCAAAAGTAGGTTGTCTCGAGACAACAAGGGTACCAAACAACCACAAGAGGTTATATCCTATCTTAGTGAATGGCAAAGAGACGACTGCTAAGAGAGACACAGCCTCTAATATAACCATTGTGAAGCCTGCAATGGTTACAGAGGAGCACCACTTGCCTGGGCAGTCTACTCCAGTCAGAGCATTAGGAGGGACCCCATTCTAAATACCTTTGGCTAGGGTTCACCTTGACTGGGAGGGTGGAAAAGGAAACAATCAAGTGTGTTTTAGGATATCCCTGCAGATGTCCTGCTAGGGAATGATTTTGACAATGCAGTACCTTGTGTGCATGCAGTTACATGCAGTCAGGCTTGGAGACAAGCACGTGGGTCTGGTAGCCTGGGGGAGACCCAGACAGACTGCACACTTGAAGCCAAAACAGGTGAGGTGGCTACTGCAGGAAGAGGGCTACCCTGTAGCAGTGAGATGGCAGGTAAATCACAGCTGCTTGTGGGTAGTGATGTTCCCCTGGCAAAGTGACTGCAAGGGCAGAGGTGAGTAGTAGTACCCAGGCTGACAGTGCGGCACTGCTTCAGAGGTACCAGACTTTCTGTGGAAGGGGAGTGGGGAAGGGTTACAAAGACAGAGTTGAGACAGGCTCAGGTTTCAGACCCTACATTACAAGGTCAGAGGGAGGTAGCTAGTGAAGCACCTGATTCTCAAGGGAAGGGGGAATCTGTATACTGTGACAAAGGGCTACTGTATAGAGAGTAGACCCCTGATGGAGGGCTAGTGGGTGAGAGAATACAGCAGTTGGTAATGCCCAGAGCCTACAATCTGGCACTTCTAGCTATAGCCCATGATATTCCCTTGGCAGATCATATGGGCATAAAACATACAAAGAGACATATTATGCAGAACTTCAATTGGCCTGGGATTTCCAGAGGTGTAACAGGGTATTGCAGGACCTGTGAGTAGTGCCAAAAGGTAGGCAAGGCAGGAGACAAGATGAAAGCTCCTTTGATGCCTTTGCCTGTGATTGAGGAGCCATTTCAGAGGGTAGCTATGGATATTGTGGGGCCTCTGAGTACCCCAAGTTCCACAGGGAAAAAGTATATCCTAGTGTTAATAGATTATGCTACAATATACCCTGAGGCAGCTGCTCTGTCCTCCGAGGCAGAAAAAGTGTCAAATGCTTTGTTAGAGATTTTCAGCAGGGTAGGTTTCCCAAAAGAAATACTGACTGACAGAGGTGCCAATTTCATATCAGACCTGCTGGCTTGTCTGTGGAAGTACTGTGAGGTGAAGTACCTAAAGACCACCCCCTACCATCCCCAGACTAATGGTTTTGTTGAGAGATTAAGCTCTACACTCAAGACCATGCTACAGGCATTTGTAGACCAGTTTAAGAGGGAGTAGGACACATATTTGCCCCATCTATTGTTTGCTTTCAGAGAGGTGCCCCAGGAATCCACAGATTTTTCACCCTTTGAGTTGCTGTATGGGCATAGGGTGAGGGGGCCACTAGATTTAATTTCAGATGAGTGGAAGGGTGAGAGTGAATCCCACAAGGAGTCTGTTGTGGCATATGTCCTAAACCTCAGGACAAGGCTTATGGAACTCATGGGCTTGGCCCAGGAGAACCTGGCAGAAGCCCAACAGCAGGAAAAGGTCTGGTATGACAGGAATGCTCGAGCTAGAGAGTATGCTGTAGGGCAGCAGGTATTGGTTCTCATTCATGTCAGGCACAACAAGCTGCAGGCAACTTGGGAGGGACCCTACAAGGTGGTAAGGAAGGTCAATGATGTTAACTACACAGTAGAACTGCTAGGCAGTAGGCAGGGGCACAAATTGTATCATGTTAACATGATGAAACCTTACTATGATAGGAAGGCCCTTGTGCTGAGTATTTGCTGTGGACTGCAATAGGAATCTGAGGGAGATCTGTTGACTGATCTCCTCAGTGAGGCTTGGACTGACACCTCAGTGGAAGGGGTAGCAATGTCCCAGCAGATAACCACTACCCAGGTTCAAGAAATCTGAGCAGTGTTACAGGAGTTTGGGGACATGTTCACTGGGAAACCAATGTGCACCCACATGGTGCAGCACCAGGTGGATACAGGACCCCAAAGGGCTATTAGGCAGTCCCCTTATATGGTGCTTGAGAGAGTTAAACATACTCTCTGAGGGAGGAGATACAGGAAATGTTAGAACTAGGGGTAATTCAGGGGTCCAGCAGCCCCTGGGCCTTCCCAGTGTTGCTGGTACTGAAGAAGGATGGCAGCACCAGGTTCTGTGTGGACTACAGGAAATTAAATAGTCACACATTGTCAGATGCTTACCCCATGCTTAGAACAGATGAAGCCCTAGAGCAGGTGGGTGGGACTAAGTACCTTACCACCATTGATCTTACCAAGGGTTACTGGCAGGTGCCTTGGACTCCCAGTGCTAGAGAGAAGTCAACCTTTCTGACTCCTTTTGATTTGTATGAGTTCACAAAGATGCACTTTGGGATGAAAAAAGCCTCAGCAACTTTATAGAGGCTGGTAGATAATATCCTAGCAGAAACAGGAGATTTTGCCCTTGCTTACCTAAATGATATTGCCATCTACAGCTATTCCTGGTAAGAGAACCTTCAGCATGTCAGGGAGGTGCTGGGCAGAATACAGAGGATAGGGTTGACCATTAAGCCCAGCAAATGTCAAGTGGGTATGGCAGAGGTCTCCTACCTAGGACATACAGAGGAGAGTGGTAAGATCAGGCCTCATGTATACAGACAACCCTCTCCTCCTAATACTCAAAACTACAACCTGTGAGAGATGCACTTACATAGCCAAACTGGAAGCAAAGCTCTCTCCAGCCAAGATTGTGTTAGACAGTTTAGAGGAAAAGGTTAACACCTGCACTACACCTCAAGCAACACATAGCCCTTCAAAACCCACACCATCAACATCCACAAATAGCAACACTAAACCCACATATGCGGAGGGCTGTAACATTAACCTGCCCAAACAACAAGAACCTCCAAGCTGAAACGCAAACAAACACCAGTCACAAACAAAGTGACACATAGCTCACAACACCAGTGTGTCACCCAACAACAGCCCTTAAGGCAAGACAATGTACCCAACACTTTAGTCATAGGTGACTCTATAGTCAGGCACACTGATGTTCCACTGAACAAGGAGGAAATTGCAGTCAGCTGCCTGTTGGGTGCCAAGATCTGCCACATAACACATGCACTCAAGTCACTCCACAACAAGTACAAATATGACTCTGTTATTGTCCATTTTGGAGTGAAAGAATTGAAACGTACCTCCCTGGACTACATGAAAAGATACATGGAAGAGCTCTCGGATCATGTGGCCCAGGCTGGTATGACCCTAGCCATGAGTAGCATCATGCCTCCACCCAGAATGAAACCACAGTATAAGGACAAAATGATTGACTTCAACAATTGGCTAAGCTTCTGGTGTCATTCAAATGGGATCCAGTATCTGTCTGCCTGGGACGACATGATCGACAAACCATGATGCTTTGCTAGAGATGGTCTGCACCTGTCACCTCTGGGATTCAGGTTACTGGCTAAAGCTCTTGCCACCCCTATATTGTCTTTTTTAGGCAAGGTTCAAAGGACAATACCACCACCATAACAGATACAAGCATGCAAAATCTGAAGGTAATGCTACTCAATGCTAGAAGTCTAAACCTCAAAATGCACTCTCTCGAGGCACTCTGAAAAATGGAGAACATCGATATCTGTGCAGTAACTGAGACCTGGCTCAAGGCTCCATAGAGCTCCGCTGCAATACCAGGCTACAACTCTTACCACACTTTTTGGCCACCAAACCAAGACTGAAACACTAAAGGTGGAGGAGTGCCCATATTCACCAAGGATATTCACACCTCCAGGCTAGTTGCCCAACACAATACATCTGAAAATCTCCAGGTGCAACTAACACTAGGTAAGACTGCAATCCAAATTGTAGCTTGCTACAGATCCCCCACCATGCCCCAAAATTCTCATAACACCTTTTTAAACATACTGCAAAATATTAAGATACACCCAAACACCCTAATACTGGGTGATTTCAACTATCCTGCCATTAACTGGGAAAACTGCTTGGGTACCAACACCTTTTCCCAACGGTTCTTGGAATTCAAAAATTCCAATGCCCTGGATCAACTAATCTGTTGTACCAGGGGCTTCAATATCCCAGACCTGGTCATTACCAACATGGGAGATAAATGCTCCACACCAGCGGTCACCCCCTCATTGGTCAGGTCTGACCATAAGCTAATCACCCTTGACATCCACATCCCAATCCCACCCCCTAGTAAGGAAACCTCTGTAAAAAACTTCTCCAAAGCCAACTTCATGCTACTCAAGTCAGAAGTGACAAACTTCATGACACCCATGCAGATGGGAGCTGAAAGCTCGACTGCTGAATCCTACAGTAAGGCACTGTACGAGCACATCCACTCATGCATGAATTGTGCCATCCCAAATAGAACCAACATGCCCTCCTCCAAAAAAAGGAGGCCAATCTGGTGGTCCCCTGCCATAAACAAATTATACAACAGAAGGAAGAAACTGTTGCAGAAAAGAGGAAAATCCCAGGATGCAAAAAACTCCCTTACCAGCCTCAGTAAGAAGCTGAGATCCCTCATAAAATCTTCCATAGTTATGTCAAGAATCTAAATGGCAATGAGCTACAACAGAATGCATTAAATATTCTGAGCTCAAGGATATTGCCAATATCCTGGCAGATCGATTTAGTGCCAACTTCACTTCACCCCCCTCTCACCCCCTAAAGGGCCCATCTCAATACCAAAAGATTGCCAAATTCCAGTAATCACGGCCACACAGATAGAAACCGCACACTCCAAAGCTAAGAATACAGCATCCATGGGACCAGATGACATCCCGGGCTGTGTACTATATGAACTACAAAATGAACTGGCACCTCACCTAAGTGTCATGTTTAATCATAGCCTCACCTCAGGCTTTGTGCCCACTGAGTGGCGCACAGCTACAGTTATTCTACTCCACAAGAGGGGATCCATCTTGGATCCTGGGAACTACCGTCCCATCAGTCTGATGAGCCTGATCTGTAAGGGCATGGAATGCATTAACATGGAACTTATAAACAAAGACATTGGCAACCTTCAAACACTAGACCCCACCCAGTTTGGGTTTGTGAAGGGCCGATCCTGTCTCCTGAACCTGGTTGACTTCTTCAAATCAGTCTCCAGAGCTGTGGATGAGGGTAAGGTGGTCCACACAGCCTATCTGGACCTCGGCACGGCCTTTGACACCATCCCCCACTCTGGAATCGTAGATAAACTTACTAAGCTGGGCATAAATCCCTATGTCACTCGATGGGTTGCCAATAGGCTTACTGACAGAACCCAAACTGTAAAAGTAGCCAACTCCAAATCCAGCTCTAGACAAGTGACAAGTGGAGTACCTCAGGGTTCAGTCCTGGGACCACTCTTGTTTGGCATCTACTTCTTTGAAGTACAGGCCAACACTAAGGGACTCTGGCTAACAAAGTTTGCAGATGACTGCAAACTGGGAGCCATTATTGAATCCCTAAATGATGTGGATATTCTACAAAAGAGCCTTACAGAAACATATGCTTGGTGCCAGAGCGATGGGCTCAAGTTTAATGCCAAGAAATGTATAGTAATCCCCTTTGGGCAAAAAACATGTACCCATGAATTACTACATAGGTGGCAGTACACTAAACACTGAAAGTGTGATGAGAGACTTAGGGACACAGGTGGACAGTGGTCTCACCTTCGATAACCACATCGCCACAACAGTCAGGAAATCCTTCTATGTGGCATAACTCATCACTAAGGGCTTTTCATCCTGAAAAAAGGAGGTCATTGTCCCACTGTACTCATCCCTCATTAGACCCATTGTAGAGTACAATGCCCCATTTGGTATGTACCGCACAAGACATCTGCAACAGCTGGAAAGGCCGCAGAAATACCTCACTAAAATAATCACAGGCCTAAAGCAGGAGCCCTATGCTGGCCATCTAAAAAAAAAACTTAGCTATACTCTGTAGCATATTGTCTACTCAGTGGCAATCTCTGATTAACATACAAGGCCATGTCAAACCCTGAGCTGTTGGACATGCTCCACTTAAAGAAATCCCAATCTTTCAGAGTCACACTGTCCAAGGATCTAAACCTTGTCATCACAATGAACAAAACATACTGGAGGGATAGGTTCCTGACCCAGAGACTCCCCATACTCTGGAATAGACTGCCCATACATGTCAAGCAGAGCGCCTCCTTGGCCCTCTTTAAAAGTAATCTTGACGATTTGATGGGAGATAGGAAATTCACCCCAGGAATCATGTCAGTTGCCCTGCTAGACAGCGGTCCAGGGAAGTAAATATTGTGGGAAGAAATATCCAGGGAATTGTAATGGCTAGGCTTGTATAGGCCCTTCTGAGAAGTGACCTAGAAAAAAGTCTTGCTTAACTACAAGCAAATAACAGGTGAGTTTGCATATGGTAAATGCTCCAGTTCAGCTATTATAAAACAGTTGTGTTTCCAGTTAACAAAGCAGCTATCATCTTTCAGAGAAATCATAAAGATATTATGTTGAGATTTTATGGAATTTTGGTTTATTATTCATGACATTAAAAAAGATTTACTTGCATTTGAATTATTTAACAGAGCATTTGTCTTACCTTTGTATCTTTACAGTATGTTCTGTCGACACATTCATACTGAGAAGTGTCTGCACCACATTTGCTCAAAATTGCTAGACTATTTTAGAGGTTCCTCTGGGACAATAGATGGTGGGAGGTTCCCAAATAAGTTTTGTTTTCACAACAGAAGTTGGGCAAGTGGAATTAATTTTTCAATAGTTCACTAACTGCAGATTTGACATTGTGAATTACTGGTGCTGTATTAATAGTCAGTCCCTTTTGTTAGCGATTTATTTGACTAATGTGGTCACTAACATCATTTTGTGTTTGGTCCTTTTGGGAATATCATCTTGTGACTTAAACAATGTTTTTAAAAACTGAGGGTGTGCCACACTCTGTTAAACAATCTTATTGGAGACTATTATACTCATGCCATTGCATGTGCAATCACTGGGTAAACACTTGCAGACTGAGTCATTACTTAAATTTTATGCTTGGTCATTTGTATATTATATATTTGCTTTTATGAAAATAAAAGCAGTAAAACTAATATCTCTATTTTAAACTACTGCTTACTTGAGCATCATTCATATATTTATCTATATATATATATATATATATATATATATATATATATATATATATATATATAGGCTTACTATCAAAATTCTGGAACAGTTGTTCGAGTAATGACTTACTCGGAAAAAAAAATGTCGGAAATGACAAACATCTTTTATTCAAAACAACGAAAGTGGCAATGTCGATAATTCTAATTCAACATTATAGACATTACCCAACATACCTTGATGTCTTTTGATTGCGTACAAATGTTTTGCACAGGGGCAAACTCCCCTGCACTCCCAATGTGGGGGGAATACACCCCCACATCCCCAACTAATTATATATTCCAACTCCAAGATCGCATCACAGTGAGGAAAAGGGTAAATTTCCCAATCCGCACTGCAGTGTGATTTCCAGTCAAAACGGCAGCCTCACAACGGCAAATGTACACTAGAATTTGCTGTTGTGAAGTCAAATATTTTCTGAATCAGCATTTCATGAACTTGAAACTAGCTTTTCGGGCATCACAGTTTGCATAACTGCCACCCAACATTTTGATAGTAAACCATACACACACACACACACACATATATATATATATATATATATATATATATATATATATATACACACAAGGTTTCAAAGAATTGATAAATTCTAATTAATGTTGGCAATAGTTCATTACAATCACTGCAGCAGAGTTATTATAGCTGGCCTATTATTTGTAGTTTCTTGTTTTGTTATTTGCTTGTAACTCTTCTGGTTAATTGGGGTTCTATTTCTTCCATGTAGCACTGTCATTTTGATCATTTTGTTTAGATGTTGGTTACAGTAAATAAAGTGTCTGCACTGCTGCCCTGCAGTTTATTGTTTTTTCAGCTACTTTCATTTCTTTCCCTACTATGCGAGGAGTGCCATTTGAGTTTCATTTAAAATTATTATTACAGTGGTCCTTTCTACCATTTGCACAACTAGTAAACATTCCGTTGTTTTCTTCCTTCGGCCTGCAGTTTGCAGTAGTGTACAGACAGACATTACAGATAGATTTGCCATCCTTTACATTAGCTCTATTATATTAGAAGGCCTAATTTTCAAATGTTTCAACTGATGTAAATGATTTTAAAAATGTATTTAGCAATGTTGAAAACACATTTAATAACACAACTGTAGTTTGCTTAGCAATGTTAAAATAATTTTTAGCAATACAAATGTAGTATGTTAACACTAAAGGCATCTTAAGTAGCATAAGTGTAGTATATTTAGAAATGTTAAAAACATCTTTAGTAACATAACTGTAATATGCTTAGCAATGGCAAAAATATCTTAATTGATACAACTACGACTGTAGCATGTTTAGCAATATTAAGGGCTCTACTTCACTTGACCTAAAACTCATTTGACTGACTCCCATTTCACTGACAACTTACAATGCTGAATCGCAGCATACTAAATCTTAAACCATAGACAAGCACACCAAGAACACCAATAACTAACCCTTTCCGTAACGTAAAAAATATTTTTTTACCCTCTTAACAGAAACGGGACAATTTACAGCCAAACTAGGTGGGGGGCTATACCCCCCCACACACCCCCAATTATATATACTAACTCCAGGATTGCACTACAGTGGGGAAAACGGCATATACCTTTAACTTGCCTTATAGTAGAGTACTCTACATGCTGCCATTACTGCAGGGAACGCACAAAACATTTGCCAAATTACTTTAGATACTTCCCATAAAAATGTAAAGAGACAAACTCACATTTAGAAACACCACAACACTATTTTCTACATGACTATCGGAATTTTAACAGTCAGCACTGTAACTTACAGTTATTCTTTTTATCACAAACAAGTCACAGGTGAAGGAAACCCACAACAAGTCTATGCCTTAAATGCCAGTGAAATGGGAGTCAGTCAAATGAGTTTTCAGTCAAATGAAATTTAGGTCAATTGGGTCTCGGTCAAATGGGTGTTAGTCAAATGAGTTTTAGGTAAAGTGAAGTAGACCCATATTAAGACATCTTTAGTAATACAACTGTTGGGCATTTGGCAATGATAAAAAACATTTAGAAACACAGCTGTAGTATGCCTAACAAAGTTAAAAACAACTTTAGTAACACTGACAGCACTATTTGTAGTCGCAGTAATTACCCTGCAGACTTAGAAGTTGTTTTCCTCACTCCACGGGGTTCAAAGTAAAACTTAACATTCAAATAACACACCTGTAAACTCTGTTTCTAACTTTATGGGATGCATAAGTAATGATACAATGGTACCCATCAGACAGACTCTGTGAATTGATAGGAGATACATTATAGGATACAATGAAAGTAAATGCATGGCTTAACTCAGAAACTCAGACTGAGGCAGTGTTTCTTTGTTGCTGCCCTAGCAGCTGAAACTCTAATAGCTGCAAATAACATGGGTTTGAAGTACTAGAGAAATCTATAAATACTGCTGTCTTTCTTTCTTTAGTTCAAATAAGCAAACAAGTGACTTTGAATGTCAGCAGACATGCAGCTCGCTGAAAGTGCTCTGAACTTAAGGAAACACTCACAACTTTAAGGGAATTTTTAATGATAGAGAGTCATGCTTATCTAACATGGAAAGGGTATCAAAGAGAATTAGGAATTGAGTTATCCTTCTTGACCATGGCCAAGCTGCTGTAAGGAAGATGAAACTTAGAACTCTTGGTAGTGTGACTTACCCTCCTTTATTATATAATGGTCTAGAATATGTACCATCAACAGAGATCACATATAATGACCTGCTATTACGCAGTGACTCCACTATAAAGTTAATTACTTGTCCAATAACTGCTATTCAAAGGTATGCCATCATAGTCTCTCTTCTATCTCGGCTGAGACTTACAAATATTTTGACTCATTTGGCTAACCCTTAGGGTTATAAAAAAACTATGGGTGAATTATTACCTGTGCAGATGTAAATCATTTTACAAAGATACTATTTAAACATGTTGGTGTTTAACCTTAACAAGATCAAGTATTTTTAAAAACAACAAGGTGTCACGTGGACTGTATAACCAAATATTGTCTAAGGCTTCATGATGGTAGCCCCCTCTGACTATCACCTAATATATCACTTATCCCTCTAGTTATCCTTCAAGAATCTATTCCCTGAAGAACACCTCCTCGCCCCAGTACAAAAAGTCCCCCTACCCTTAAATCAGATGCAACCATGGCTACATGCCTCTAGTCCTAGAAGGTAGGATCAGACAGCTGTGTCTTTCTCAACTATTTTGTGTGATCCTTCCTAGATCCCCTTTCAATAGAAATCTAGTATTTTTCAACAGTTGAGTCTCAGATTTAGAATTTTTGCTACCAAAAGTCTCTTACCTTGTAGTAATCCATTCCAGATGATATTACTGCTTGACAACTGTGGTTCAGTTTCATGATTTTTATACTGCCTAGCTCTTTCCTGAAGCAGATACATGGCCAATCTCTTTTGGAAATGGATATTGGTTGGGTCTCTCCCAGGTGATTGTCCCCATGTCAGGCTGCATGCAATTGTGTGTTCCCAAGGTATCTTGCCATCAGAGTCATTACCTGTTAGAACATCTGGTGGGATGTCATCAAACCCTTTTACATGTTTGTTGCTCTGCCTGCTTCCTAGTCCAAACTGTCACTGGCTAATGGTATTGGAAAGGCAGCCCTCCATTATCCTAACTTAATTGGACTGTCTGGAAACATAATGTCCCTCGATAACAACTTCAGGCTTAACAACAGTTCTGACTGAT
This sequence comes from Protopterus annectens, assembly GCF_019279795.1. Classification (NCBI taxonomy): domain Eukaryota; kingdom Metazoa; phylum Chordata; order Ceratodontiformes; family Protopteridae; genus Protopterus; species Protopterus annectens. The sequence continues at coordinate 691,783,313 of NC_056749.1, forward strand.
GCAGTATTACTCTTAGCAGCAGTTTCTTTTCCCAGGTGTTAGTATAAGCCCTCAAAATAGTCAGGAGCAGCTGCAGTGTCAGACTAATCAAGACTATAATAGTGTTACTTCCATTAGTTGCATCATGTGGCTTTTGTTGCATACTTTCTCAATGTGGATATTTTTAGCTCTCTCATGTTTTTATTTCCCTACCCTATCACTGTGACCATATTGACTCCATGTGCCTTATTTAGACACACTGAAAGGTTTTCATTCCAAGACTCTGAAGTGCACTCAAGTCAGTGAGTTCCCTTTTTTTGCCTGTGAAACCTGCTGATGAGGTTTAATTTGCATCCACAATTCCTTTTACCTACATGTTGTGCTCTGTACTACCTTCATGTTCAAGAAATTGCTATCAATTTGCTAAGCATTCCAATCTGTTAACTAGATTCTTATGTCCTCCAGTAAAGTATTGACTGTTTGCTACCTTATTGTGAGATCTCCCAACATTTCAAAAGTAGCAATACTGTATCCAGTCACGCGCCCATAAAATAACAGCTTATTTCAGCAGTGATGTTGCTAACATTGCCCTCTGCCTTTATTTTGTATTCTTCAAATGTTTTTCCTATAAATTTCAGCAGTAAGCAATCTTAAATAATTTAAAAATAACATTTTTTACTTGACAATAATCTATCCAATCTGAATATGATCTTTGGGCAAACAATGCATTACCTTCACGATCAAAGGAGTTAAACATGTTACACATCACCCCCTAGTCAAATTGGTGTTGATTGCACACCCTTTCAAATGTCCAAATAAAATTAGAAATGTCCTCTTCTTTATCCAGAGGAATCAGTTTAGTATCCTATGAATGTAGGGCTTTGTTTTCACTCTGATTTCTCATAAGTCTGATGAAAAGTCATCCACCTTGTATGCTAGCACTGCTTTGCTCTCTTTATCTGTGTTCAAGCTGACACTTATTTTCCTCATATGTGGCTTTGACCTCTGTGGTATCACTTTCTCTCTCTTTGTTGCTCTCTTTCTTTCTGTTTTCTTTTTTGCTGCTTTTAGTCTCTATGCACCTCATTCCAGTGTATTCTCTTAGCTGCTTTGACTATTTGGCATTTCACATCCAGCTTTAGTTTCTTCAGTTCAGTATGTATTTTAAGGTAATTTGGAATGGCTCAATTTTCTTTGCTGCACATTCTTCATCATAGCCACTACCAATTTCAGTGTATTGAGTCTTAGCTGCATCCAAGTTGAACACTGAGTTAACCTTGGTCATGTGAGAAGGCCAGATTCCTTTAATTTTGCATTTTTAGTCATCTATAAGAGTGACATATTTTCATATTCCACAGAGTTTATTGTTCGCCTTTTTCCATCTACTCTTTTTAACACATATGTTTACATATAGTGATTACTGTGCAGTCTGTAATGGTGTATGTTTACCTTGTAACTGCAAAGGTATACCCACTTTCTAGTGAGTAAACTCTCTTGTAGGCTTTGCAAGTTCAGTTGACAATAATGCCACACTGCTGTAAACCAAATGATATGTCATAAGCAAGAAAACAGGTTTTAAATATGTCCTTCTGATCTGATACCAAACTAGACCAGTCAAGTGCTACAGCTCCACAATCTATGCTGCAGATTAAAAAATAATATGCAAGAGATTACTGGCCTTAAGTGCATGCAATCAAATGAGCACTGCTACCATTCTTAATAGTCAACACCTGCCCTGCCCCCAAAATCATTTTCTGTACAGCTGCAAATCACCAACCACAAACATTTAAAACTGAATGATAACATTGTTTACTTCAAACAAATATAAAAAAAGTGCACTAGGTAAAAATAAAGAAAAAGATGCACAAAGAAAGTACAACAAAAATGTGTTTAAAGAGCCAGATGTCATACATTCTGACAGTTTATCTGGATTTCTTACTACCAGTAGCTATAACGATATATCTTGATTTCTTATTACCTCTAATTTAGAACACCACGCAGTGTTCATAATTCATCACAGATGCATGTAATTCAGCTTGAACTCTGTTTCACGAATGCAATGTACCATTAACATTGTAGAAGCAAATCAGCAAGTGAACTGACAGCTGCTTTCTCTTTACTTAAAAAAGTCCAATGTAGGTCTTCATGTCTGAATGTTTTTTTTTTCCTTATTTTGTGATATTTACTCAGACAGTAGTAGAAATCAACAAACCAATGTCCAAATAAGGTAATGCATGTTTTAAACTGATGACTGCCAAGCATGTCCCTCCTTTTATATAGGTAAAACAGATAGAAGATTAAGGGACAGAATATCTGAACACCTGAGAAGTATAACACATAAAAGGGAGGACAATGCTTTGGCAATGCATATCATAATGCATCCACAACACAAATTTAAATTTAAGATAATTCAGCAAATACAACAAGATGATAGAGGAGGGCCATTTACCCTACTATTGGAGAAAATGGAACTGATTTGGCAACTTAGATTGAATGCCTTTGTGAACCCAGGTCTAAATGATAAATGTTCAATAATGTGCCTGTTGAGGTTGAAAAGTTTAGAAAGATAGGTTATAACATACAAAGAGATTTCTAACAACAGTATAACATAATTTCCAATATAATAATCAATAATTGGTTATAAAAATAGTCCTTTATATAAATATTTCATATTTAATATTATATTTATGTATTATATATATGTATTTTTTGTATTTTGTGAAAAAAAATATATATATATATATATATAAGAATTTTATAGGATATAAAATTTATGGTATCATTGATTTATCATTTTTTAATTATGGATTTTAAATTATGGATATGAATATTCAATATCAATACCATATTTATTAAAGTTATTAAATTTATGTATTTTTCATTTTTATTTATATTTATTAACATATATATTAACATAAAGTGTGGTTTATTGTAAGGTGTTATCAAACATTGAATGTTAATTATTTGATGAATTGTTAATATAGAACTTTTGAGCATTCTATAATTTTTATTGAAATGCAAGTTTCAGATTGTGCACATACAAACATTCAAAGGCACAATCGGTATATATTACATTGCATAGTATAATTATTTTACATTTTATATATCTGTCATAATTTATTATTCAACAATTCACATCTCACATTCTATAAAATACATGATATATTTATACATTTTACATATCGTGTATAAAGTGAGGTGGAGGTTGTGCTTGTGTGGGTGTGAGCTTTTCGTGGGTGTTTTTGTGTGTGTTTGTTTGTGTGTGTGGGCATGCATGTGTTTCTGTGAGTGGGTGTGTGGGGGTGTGGATGTGTGTGTGTATATGTGTATAAAAAATATGTAGCATGTCCTTATACAACACATCTTTGAATTTTAATAATTTTAATAATTTTTAATAAAAATTCAATAGATATAGTACATGTTTTGATATGTATAAACACATACATATTTATACATACATATTTGCACATATTTATCCAAATATTTAATTAACTTTCCATGTATTCGACAACCTCAGAATATCGGAAACATTAAATCATAGGCATTTGAATGTTGGTCATGTGAGATATATATATATATATATATATATATATATATATATATATATATATATATATATATATATATATATATATATATATACATTTTTCCCCTATTGAGATATAATATATATGTGTATATAATTATATACACATCCATACATATATATATATATATATATATATTTATACATATAAAGCGATTTGTAAAGTTGTCAGTATAAATTGAAGCTGTCCGGTCTCTTTTTGTCTTTTTGTCTTTTTGTTATCATGTATGCACATATATTTCTTTAAGAAGATAAGCGTCAATTTAAAATTTTGCGCGCTTTTTATAAACATTGTATAAATACTACACTTTGAAATTTTTAATTGTGTGGTTTTTCTGAAGAAGTCCTGTATGTAAACAGGACGAAAAACGTAAATTTATTTTTAAGCGTTTAAATTAAAGTATTTTAGAACGTTTCTCTGCAGTCCGGCTGTGATATTTGTTTTTGACACTGTAAATGTGTTCACTGAAATCTGTCATATACTCAATACTTTTTACATTTTTTGCATTCCATAAGCTTTACATTTTACATGCTGCAAGATTTTCAAGTACAGTTTTTTAAAAATAATCTACTATATTTAGTTTCATACAGCTTATTCACAGTAATTATTAATGTAACTATGATATACTATATATTGTAGAAGGACAAACAGCTGTTACCCAAAACTGTGGAGATTTTAAGTGTGTAGTGTGACTTGTGGGATGACATGCAGCACCTGCACAGCTTGCATGATAACATCCAGTGTCTGCATAATGACATGTATTATAAGGATAGGGAGCATATAGTGCTGCTCAGGTTAGAATTGCATTCATTGGTGCATTTATTAGGCAGATGGTAACCACTCTCTGGCCTGCTTCTGCAGACTCTGCTGTCCATTGTTATGGAAAAGTTTGAGATGTAAGGTGGATGGTTAAAGGCTGGGCACAAGCAGATGACATGGATCATTTATGACAAGGTAACACTGCCAGCTCTGGCCACAAGAGACACTGTACGTGGCCATATTTATTCTCATAGACATGGCCACTGGTATTCCTCTGGCAAGATCCCAGGGACACTTCACCAGTTTTCATGCTCTTACTTCCATAGTTTTATGCCATCAATATCCCCCCACCCCACCTCCCAGTTCAGCTAGAGAGCCCTGCCTACTGGTGGCTATCATCTAGGTTGTAGACACCATTCATCTAATAGCTCCTGGTATGGGACATCCCATCATGGTGGACATGCACATTCCCATAGTTCCTTGCTATTCCTGCCATAGACTGCATTAAGCCCAAGGATCACAAGCCACCACATTGCTAAGGTTCACAACATGGCAGCTTTAATCCAGCTGGAGGATGTGATCATTGACTTCTTACAATCTAATTATAGACCATAAGGTTACCACAATCATCCCTATAAGCTTAGTTCATATGATAGCATTGCTCTCACCTGTTGCTATGTCTCCCACCTATTTAAATTATGATGTATATGCGCTGCCCACTGCCTAACTTGTGTGAGTAAGGTAATATCTGTTGCACAACATTGCTAATCCATGCACTGTATCACTGAGCTTGATAATGCATATGTCATTTTATTCTGGGTTGTCTTTATAATACCCATAGGTGTCATACCGGTTATGTATTGTCTCTATGCCTGCCTTGCATGGGGTTCTACTGCTGCCTGTTCCTCCTCATACTGGCTGCCCTGTTCCTTGTTGTTGGTTCCAACAGGTATATTGTGTTGTGCTGGAATGTTTTGCTGATGCTGTAGTTATTTCCTCAAAATCATATTATGCAGCATACTTTATACTACACATATTTGGTTACAGGCCCCAGGTGAATACTGCAATGCCCTAGTAATAAAAATAATTGTAAGACAAAGATTCATGGAAAGAGCAGCAAAACCGTTTAACTTGCTATCAAACTAAATGTATGAGAGAAACAACATAATCGTTCAGGTTATTGCTTTTCTTGACAAATTCTGTGTATTTGAAAATTTGATTAGCAGACAATATATATTGTGCAACAGAAAAAAAATATTCTCAGAACATATCAAAGGAAATAGCAAACAGGCTGTGCATACTCCCAAATATGAGAGAAATTAATGCAGTTTTATTGCCTTTGTGAATCATTGCTGCAAGTTGCTATATGCTTAGTGAGATCAATTTTATTGTCTCTCAGATAAGTAAAAAAGTTATTATTTTTAAAAAGAATGTCTAACAAAATGAATATACAAAGAGTGGAGAAAAGATTCCTTAGGTACATAGGGGGAATGAAGGAAGGCCAATATAGCTCTTGACTCTGGTCATAAAGTGGAGGGAGGACAGTGAAAAGGGAGCTGGAGCAGAAGAGTTGTAGTTGAGTATATCTCCTCAAAGAAAGGAGTTTTTAGGAGTTGACTCTGGGACAAGTGTTCTGTGGCTGTTGGTAATCTTTGCATCAGACTTTCAATAATGTTGTAAGAGCAGATCAGTGTATTTGTGAATAAGAAGATGGAGATCTAGCCTTTCAGAATGACAGAATGAGCTGAAAAGGGGGCGTGGCCAACATGGGCAGTGATTAGCAGCAGAATTCAACAGCTCCACTAAAGAAATATTCTGACTGGAATTCTGCCTTCAGACTAAAAACTGAAAATACTTTTATACATGATTTAATAGAAGTTAACTTCACCTATAATAATATCACCTTTAAAACTAAAAGAAAGCAGATTTTCTTGTCAAATTATTCTTGGATAATTTCTTTTCATCTGAAGAAATTCATCATGAGCTTTACTAAATCCAGCAACCAGGATTTCAGCCTTAAAAGAGAGATTCAGGCTTTGATAACAAATATGCAAGACCTTACCACAAAAATTGATGTTAGATACCAAAATAGACAATTTCAAGGAGAAGACAACCAAACAAATGGATTTACTTCATCAATATTTACTGCAACAAAAATCTCAGATATCAGTATTGAAGACGCTCTAAATGATACGGATGGAAGAATTATAGAAAAGGAAAATAATGTGGAATTCTTACTCAAACAAAATACTGTCCTACAAAATAAACTAGATGATCTTGAAAACAGATCCAGATGCAACAATCTAAGAATATTTGGATTACCTGAAGGCATAGAGGGGGACAACATGACTAACTTTCTCACTACTTGGTTACCTAAAACTCTTGATCAAACTGAAGCTATGTCTTTTGGTATTGGGAGAGCACATTGTTCTCTTACCACAAGTAATACATCCAACAAAAAACAACCTAGATCTATTACTGTCAAATTCCTTTCATCTTCTGACAAGGAATTAGTTCTAAAACCTGCATGGTCCAAGTCACCAATTAAATCAAATGAAGCTATAATACGCTTTGACAATGATTATTCATCAGCAGTTATAGCTAAAAAAAAAATATATTCCTACTTTTGATAAAGGAACTGAAGAAAGCACAGGTGAAGACTCATCTTTTGTTCCCTGCGAAGCTGAAGATATTTTCATCGGAGGGTCCCAAAATGTTTGAAGACTTGAACTCTGCTCTGCACTATGTAAAAGACCATAAGATCTTGGAAAAAATAGAAGAGATGGAATGGGCTAATCCTACACTTAAGAGAATGGCATCTAATCCTACATGGAAAACCTCAGAGAAACAAAAGCAACTAAGAAACAAGTGACTTAAATATATCTGTTTGCAGTTTGTTATATTTCTCGAAACAATGTTTGTTTTTTGTGTCTTTCGGCTTTTCCCGGTTAGGGGTCACCACAGCAGAACTCCAGTCCGCTAATGATTGGCAGTAGATTTTTACGTGCTGGCTTGCCGGGCCTAACGTACAACCTTCAACGAAGGAACACCCATTCACGCATGTCGACACACATAAGACGCTCTAACTGAGAATCAAACGGGCAACGTCTAACTGTGAGGCGGCAATGCAACATGACACTGAGTTAATTACTTGTTGATAATTTTACTTACAAGGTAAGCCTGTTTCTTTTTTTTTTACCTTCCCATTCCCATCTAACCTTCAGTATACACATAATTTTAGCTTTTACTTAAACTGAGGTAAAATGGTATATATTGTTATAAAGATATCTTAAATTTAGATGGTAAATAAATCCATTCTGAAAATAAAATAATCACTTCTCATATATAAACATTTTAGATTCCCTCTATAATCTCTATTAAATTTAAACTAACAGCATTCAGATTAAATACAGTTTACATAGATATAAGTAGATAAGAGCTTACAACGCATTCATCTATATTTCTGTCTTCCTTATTTGATACTGTTTTTTTATCTCATAGTTTATATCTTAATAATTAATTTAAAGCTTTATATATGTTAAATTCTTATGGTGATATTATGAAATAATAAGTTCTCAACATTTTACTATGATTCACAAATGCATTCTCCTACAGTTTTAAATAAAGTGTTTTTTTTTGAGTTATGTGAATGTTAAATGTATTAATGGGGTTTAGTAATTTATTTAAAATGCTTTTTGCTACAATAGAAGCTGTGTGGTACTGTTTAATAATAATGGGTATCACAGGCATTAGCTATACACTCATGCAGGCTATATAAAGCTTATAGATCTCACACACATGAACTTTCCCCATACTTAATGAAAACAAGTACATACAAGTCATTTTTTGGCATTTTGTTTTTGTGTAAAACGGTGAAAGACAACTTCTAGTGACTCTATGAAGCTAGAGCTTGTTGTCCACGAGCTTATTTCATCTTGAATTGCTTTATTTTCACAAAAATCCTCTCTACAATCTCGAACGAGCTTCACAACATTGTGACGCGATTTGATGACATCAGAGCTAGTCACCCAGCTTAACCAGGAAGTCATTACATGTAATTTTGTTGGAAATCTTCAGAAATGTTGAAAATAGCAGTATATATTTTAAAATATTTTTTAAGCCTGCTTAATACAATGTTTGGACAAATCTTGATTTTAAAAAGAAAGGAAATCGTTTTTCAACTGTGTCGTTTTATTCATGTCTCTGTTAACAGAAGAAAAAAGGAAAAGTAAGTGTACATTTACTTTAACTAATGAATGCCATACTATATATATTGCTGTGCCTTGCTTAACCTGGTAAAATTAATTTTATTATAAATTATAACTAATTTTCATTCAAAGGCAGATAGTTGATATGAAAATAGCATGGGTTAAAGTAAGCTCATTTAAGATATGATGGCATGTTCTATTCAGGTGCTTAAACTGTCATTTGAGCTTTCATGCTAAAGATACATATACAAATCTGTTTTGAACATTATATTAATATATAGCATCTGTTTTAACAAGGCTAGCAGTTACTTCAAATGACACTTTTAGTTTACTAGAAAGTTGTTTATTTTAGATATCAGAATCCTTTCTTCTGAATGATACCAATAATAATATGTTATAACATTAGATTTGAATGCCAATTTAGTTTAATTCTCCCGAAGGGTCATGTGTTCTACTGATTTCAGCAGAGAGTATTAGCAAATTAAATACTGTAACTGCAATTTTCACTATATATAACAACATATGGTTCAATAAGAGTTAAAGTGCCTTTTTTTTTCTCATGTGAGTTGTTTGCAAGCATAAAGAATGACTTCATTAACAGAGGATCTCTAACAAATGTCATACTATTTTAGGATATATTTAGTTACATAATTCTCATGAAACATGACTATAGTATAAGCAAGACCAGATGAGTTACACTGATTACAACTCTGTTTTACTAGTTTTAATGAATATGTAATCATATTATATAGAGTTACTGTTTTGTCTATTTAACATTTATATATAGTGGAGGCTGTGTTCTGTTGCTGCTGTTTAGGGGTTTGATCCGAGTGACAGATGTCATTGGGAAAAGGAGTTTACAACTCCAGGCGGGTAGCTACCCCATTTTTCTATGACATATATACTACATTTAATCTTCTTAATAAGTTCTTCCTGACATCCATTATAATTCAAATATATATAATTGTAAGTTGCAAGAATCATATAACACATTATGTGCATTTTATAGTAACAGACATTGACTATAATTTAAATAACATATATTTTGGAGAGGATTACATAAAACATATACAAGATAACACACAAAATACAAGAATTTCTTACTCAATTATAATGCTATTATGACCAGATTAAAATGTTTATCAATCAACATAAATGGTTTCAATAACCCTATTAAAAGAGGAAGTGTATTTAAATAGTTAACTATACACAAACCAAACATAATATTTTTACAAGAAACACATTTATTAAAGGAAAATATAAATTTTTTAAACACTAATAAATATATAGTACTTGCTAGTTCTGAACATTCTAAAAAGAAAAGAGGAATAGCAATTCTTTGGAACAGAACTCTCCCTTAACCTAGAATTATTAAATCTTATCAGGACAATAAAGGGATGCTTTGCTTCATGATAATCAAAATAAACACAAAACCTTTCACTTTAGTAAACAACTATTGGTTACCGGGCATTGGAATTAGCACTATTAAACAACAATTGAACCAAATTGTACCTCATTCTGAGGGCAATATTATTATGGCAGGAGATTTTAACTGTGTTTTAAATTAAAAAGACTCTAGTACTTTAGGGAAAAGGAAGATTACCTCACAAGCTAAACAAATAATACAATTCATGGATACATATCATCTAAAAGATATAAATGACTATACAAATTTGAAGTCACCTCAATTCACATTTTTTTTCCAATAGATTCAAAACATACTCCAGAATAGATAGAGTAATTATATCGACACAAATAATAAATGATTTAATAAACACCAAGACTGTGTCTTGCCCTATTTCAGATCATAATACAATCATATTTGAGCTTAACTTAAATGATACCCCAAAGACTCATATAAGAAGAATTGCTGCATACATAACTCAATTAAAAGAATTTCAAACATTTTTTGAAGAAGAAACACAAAATTTTATAAAAATCAACTTAACATCCAACTCTCATGATATATATGTATGGGATGCATTAAAAGATTACTTATACGGACAAATAAATGGTATTATAACAAAATAAAGTCCTGGGATGAAGATTAAAAAAAAAAATATTTAAGACAAACTAGGTTACACCTCAAAATTAACAACAAGTTCACTCCTAAGAATATTAGAGATGAAATAAACAAAACTAAGGAGGAATTTAGTGCTATCATACATCATAAGACTATGATTTCATTAGAAAAATTTAAATTCCTTGCCTATTCAGCAAACCTGAAACATTTAACTAACCTTGCAAACAAAACCAAAAGAATCAATAAACAAAATCATATTAAAGAAATATACTTGTTAAGAAAAAAGAAAAACGGTTTATGATATACAAGCCATAATAGATGAATTCAGACAACATTTTCACACGATCAATCAAACTTCACATATCATTCAACCTATAGATAAAATAAAGGAATACATTAAAAAAACTTGTATGTCAAACTCAATAAACAACAGTCGGAAATTATAGACAAACAAATTTCTCTAGTTGAATTACAAACTCAAATGAATAAGCTTAAACAGAACAAAGCACCAGGCAATGATGGTATCATACCTGAACTATATAACTTTATGCCTAAAATAGCTATTCCTTTACTCCATAATGTATTTACTATAGCCCAGAATGTCATAGTATTGCCTCCAACCTGGAAATATACATTTATATCACCCATTCTAAAATCTAGTAAGGACCCTAAATTATGTACTTCATATAGACCCATATCTCTTTTAAATATTGATTATAAAATGTTCATGAATATTTATGCTGATAGATTTAAAAAAATGTTACCGCAGTTAATTAATGATGACCAGACAGGTTTTGTAACTAATAGAAGTACCTATGATAACATTAAACAGTCTCCTATTTTAATTGATTATTTACACAGAAAGAAAAAAACTTGTTACTGGTTACTCTTGACATTAATTCAGCATTTGACTCAATACATTGGGATTATCTATTCACATTATTACAATGTTTAAACTTTACAGATAATTTTATTAACCTACTAATACATCTTTATAAAGGGACCCTGGCATATATCAAAATTGGAACATACACATGAAATACCCATCACTAAGGGAACAAAACAAGGATACCCCCTATCCCCCTTACTGTTTACCTTTATAATGGAACCATGGGCTAATGATATACGAGGAAATAAAAACATAGGAGGTTTGGAAATAAATTATGAAATAACTACAAAAATTCAGTTATTTTCTGATGATGTGCTCATCACCACTAAGGGAGATAATTCCTCCATAACAGCCTTATTTGAAGCAGTTAACACATTTCAAAACATATCTGGACTGACATTTAATGATGATAAAACTAAGATCCTACCTGTTTATTCAAACAATAATAAGAGAAGCATTAATAATGATACAAACAAATTCATCACAGATCAAATTACATACTTAGGTATCATCCTTGCTAAAGATATTAAATTAATCACAAATCTAAGCTATAATCAATGTTATATAAATATTCAAACCTTATTAACAAAATGGAATACAATTATATTTACAAATGAGGAAAGATTAACTATCATTAAAATGATAATTCTACCTAAAATTGTCTATATTATATAATCTATTTTAATACTTCCCAGTAAAGTACTCATTAACAAGTTCAATTCCCTGATATTAAATTTTTTTTGGTTTCACAGGAAACCTAGAATAGCACTCAAACACCATCTTTATAGTTGGAACAAAGGGGGCATAGCCTTTCCTGATTTGAACCTTTATTCTAATGCCGCTATTATTAGATCCATAGCACAACTTTTAAATACTTTATATCAGGCCAAATGGAAAATATTCTGGGAATCTTCAGCTATGCTACTAATATTGAAACCACAACCTTACAAATTAGAATTAGTAAACAACCCAATATTATGGATACTTAAAGATTACTTCACTACACACAGCATACCCAAACATTCATTTAGCTACTTACACTATATATTAATAAATTTTAGAAATGTTATATATAAACACTCTAGATATAAATATAAGTCCAAGAAATGTCACTCCCCACAGGACAAACTCTACCTGTGCCAAACTCAGTCCAAGTTCATAAACTATATAACTGCATATAAACTCATATAACTGCACAGTATCCAGTGTAGAATCAATAAGTCTATCAACAACATAAGCCTGAAAATGACAATACAGCTCCTTCTGTTGTTCTCTAATACTTTCTCTTAACTCATATTCTTCCGGTAGGAAGAATTCATTCAAAAGTGACATAAACTTTAGGCTTACATATATGTTAGCCTGCTGCCACTTATAGAGCAAGTCCGGGTATGAATTTCCCGTGGTGGGCATCTTCAGTACTCTTAATCCCCTCGGTACAATTCTCCTTTTGATGCAAATTTCAAAATGCTGCCATTGGGTCTGTAGTCGTTTCAACTTCATAAAATCAGCCACCATTCTCGCAACTGTTGCTCGCAACTCGACCCTATCAAATGGCTCAGCAGAGATCACAACACCCTCCTCTCCAACTCCTTCAAACAACATCAAGGGATTCACAGTACCTGATACACATACAGAGAAATGATCAATGTTCGTGGGAGTTCCTCGTTCTGGTACATAAGGCAATTCCAGTTGTTGCACAGCAACACCTGCCATGCTCCTAGGGGGGTGAAAACAGCAATACGTAAAAATAAGTCCAAGAAATATCACTTCCCACAGGACTAACACTACCTGTGCCAAACTCAGTCCAAGTTCATAAACTAACATAAAAGGTACAGTAGTTATGCAGGCAGTAAACACAGCACTAACCAAAATGCAGGAAACAAAGCTGAAAAAAACACTGCTTCATGAACTTTAAAATTCGGATTTATTGTGATACAAACAGAAGACATGGTAAGCGCTTTCACCTGGATAGGCTTCTTCAGACCAAAAGAACCCCCCCCCCCTTGTACACCCTTATATGACAAAAAAGGCAAAAAAAACAGATAAACCATTAAAGGCACAGTACAACTATCATGGTATACAACATAAATAAAGTGCTTACTCTAAAATACATTAACCATAGTAAATAAAATAAAAACACCTATACCACTCATAAAACACAAATAAAGATGTGTAAAAACCAAAAACTACATAAATTCATACTAATTACACAACACTGACTGTAAATCCTCTCATAAAAATGTTCTCATAAAAATTCTCTCATAATATATGTCAAAAGCACAGTTATACATCTCACTTCAATCTCCTGGACTTCAGGAAAGGTCTCAATGGTACTTTCTCATTCATTCCAGGAAAAATATCTGCTCTAAGTCTAACAATCCATTTAGATTCAATACTCTCAGTTCTACCTCTCACCCCCTCCCCAAAACTAGTGCGTGTAAGATCTAGTACTTTAAAACAAAAAAAGTGTGTAGAATCATTAGACAAGCCATGTTTGGACAAAACATTGACAGTGGAATGAATCCTAATCTGGTAGAGATGTTCCCTTATTCTGTCCCTCAGCCTCCTGTCTGTCTTGCCTACATAAAACGCAGCACAGGCTCCACAGGAGGCCAAATAAACAACATGTGTAGATTCACAGTTTGCATGAACTCTAACTTCATGGTTAGTGCCATAGACTGGGTGATAGAAATGGACATCAGTGTCTATGGAACAACAATAGTTGCAACTACCACAGGGTACAGTACCAGCAACCCTATCACCTCCACCATCCATAACAGGATAACACAGCAATTTCTTTAGATTCGATCTATTCTTATAGACAAAACCTGGGGCAGCACCCACAATTTCCCTCACATTCGGATCCAGTGTTAACACACCCTAGTGTGATCTAATCACATCCTTCAACCTACCTACATCCTTAGTATAATATAAGGGCACTCTGAAACCATGGTTTCTACTCAGTGCCAGAACACCCTGGGAGGGGCCATCATGGTCCACTCCAGTCTCAAAGAAAAAAGGTGCAGCAGCTTGTTCCCTCAAATTAATGAAGTCTGCCAATCCTCTCTCCATGTCAGATGTCTGATATTCCCTGCTCTTAAACCTCTCACATAAATCCCTAACATCTGCCTCAAAACCATCCTGACTGGGATTATACCATGACGTCCTATATACCTGACCCCTCACAATATTACCAAAAATGTAACCTGGATGCATACTGCATCTATGGAGATAGGAATTATGTTGACACTCCTTTCTATACACTCCTGTGTTCAATAGGCCACTCTCCAAACTCTGAACATAGACATCCAAAAAGGAAATCCAATTCTCAGAAACCTCATGGGTAAATTTCAGATATTGCGTTAGACCATTAACTCTCTCCAAAAAGAGAGATAACTCATCTTTTGTGCCCTTCCAAATGAAAAACACATCATCTACAAAACACCTATAAAACATCATGTTCCTCGAAAAATCATCTATACCAAACAAGAACTTGGTCTCCCATGCAGCCATAAAGAGGTTGTTGTAGCTATTGGCACAAGAAGTGCCCATAGCCATGCCATCCATCTGTAAATAGTACTGAGAGCCAAAACAAAAGATGTTGTTCTTTAACACAACTTCCAAAAACAAAGGCAACAGATCCACTGCATCGCTACCTAATCCAGATTTGTCCTTCAAGTAATCAGACACCAACTGCACCCCATCTCTATTTGGTATCATAGTGAATAGGGACTGAACATCCATCGTGACTAAGTAATATGGGAGATCAGCAGGGACAAATCTCACAGACTCATACAAATCCAACAGGAACTGTTTCATGTCCCTTAAAATATAAACATTTGCGTCAACCACTGGGCACAGGAACCTCTCCACATACAATGAAAATGGTTCCGTGATCCACCCCCTGCCCACAACAATGGGTCTCATGGGTGGACACACACTGTCCTTATGGATCTTAGGAAGACCCTGTATCACTGGCAGGAGGGGATCACTAACAAACAAATATTCATAAAACTCATTCGTAATAACATTGGTCTTAATCAAATCATCCAAAACCACCTGTATTCTTTGGACATGTATGTCCACCATCTTACATTCCACCAAACTGTAAAACCTTTGGTCTGATAACATACATCTCATTGCCTCATCATAGAACTCAGAGTCCATAACTACCAGGGCACCACCCTTTTCAGCAGGCCTAATGACAAGGGAGGGGTCACTCCTCAGTTGTTGTAAGGCTCTCCTCTGTGCATAAGTTAAATTGCCCTTTCGTTTACTATACTTACCCACTCTCTTTTTCATGTCATACAGAAAATTCTCAACTACTTTACTGAAGGCAGCTACTAGCGGTGGTACCATTGGCATGTACACACTAGGCTTCTTAAATGATTTCCCATCTAACAGCTGTATTGTATCCTTAAACTTCAGTAAATTAGTTGAGAATGATCTGTATGACATGGAAAAGAGAGTGGGTAAGTCTAGTAAACGAAAGGGCAATTTAACTTATGCACAGAGAAGAGCCTTACAACAGCTGAGGAGTGACCCCTCCCTTGTCATTAGGCCTGCTGACAAAGGTGGTGCCCTGGTAGTTATGGACTCTGAGTTCTATGATGAGGCAATGAAATCTATGTTATCAGACCAAACCTTTTAGAGTTCGGTGGAACGTAAGATGGCGGACATACATGTCCATAGAATACAGATGGTTTTGGATGATTTGATTAAGACCAATGTTATTACGAATGAGTTGTATGAATATTTGTTTGTTAGTGATCCCCTCCTGCCAGTGATACAGAGTCTTCCTAAGATCCATAAGGACAGTGTGTGTCCACCTATGAGACCCATTGTTGTGGGCAGGGGGTTGATCACGGAACCATTTTCATTGTATGTGGAGAGGTTCCTGCGCCCAGTGGTTGACGCAAATATTTATATTTTAAGGGACATGAAACAGTTCCTGTTGGAATTGTATGAGTCTGTAAGATTTGTCCCTGTTGATCTCCCATATTACTTAGTCATGATGGATGTTCAGTCCCTATTCACTGTGATACCAAATAGAGATGGGGTGCAGTTGGTGTCTGATTACTTGAAGGACAAATCTGGATTAGGTAGCGATGCAGTGGATCTGTTAGCTTTGTTTTTG
The DNA here is from genome assembly GCF_019279795.1 of Protopterus annectens. Lineage (NCBI taxonomy): Eukaryota > Metazoa > Chordata > Ceratodontiformes > Protopteridae > Protopterus > Protopterus annectens. Next base: position 691,799,895 of record NC_056749.1, read on the forward strand.
GAAGTTGTGTTAGAGAACAACATCTTTTGTTTTGGCTCTCAGTACTATTTACAGATGGATGGTGTGGCTATGGGCATTTATTGTGCCAATAGCTACGCCAACCTCTTTATGGCTGCATGGGAGACCAAGTTCTTGTTTGGTATAGATGATTTTTTGAGGAATGTGATGTTTTACAGGTGTTTTGTAGATGATGTGTTTTTCATTTGGAAAGGCACAAAAGATGAGTTATCTCTCTTTTTGGAGAGAGTTAATGGTCTAACGCAATATCTGAAATTTACCCATGAGGTTTCTGAGAATTGGATTTCCTTTTTGGATGTCATGTGGAAGGTCACGAAAGATGAGTTATCTCCCTACTTGGAGAGAGTTAATGGTCTAACGCAATATCTGAAATTTACCCATGAGGTTTCTGAGAATTGGATTTCCTTTTTGGATGTCTATGTTCAGAGTTTGGAGAGTGGCCTATTGAATACAGGAGTGTATAGAAAGGATTGTCAATGCAATTCCTATCTCCATAGATGCAGTATGCATCCAGGTTACATCTTTGGTAATATTGTGAGGGGTCAGGTATATAGGACGTCACAGTATAATCCCAGTCAGGATGGTTCTGAGGCAGATGTCAGCTATTTATGTGAGAGGTTTAAGAGCAGGGAATATCAGACATCTGATATGGAGATTTTTATATAGATCTTTCTACACCCCTCAACTAATGAACAAAATTAATGGAAAACAAAACATATGTAACAGATGTAAGTCTAATATAAACATTGACTGGACCCATATGTTTTATGACTGCCCTGCAATAAGTTTATTTTGGAAAAGTATCAATAAATTTATACAAGCAATATTCACAGACAATTTCACTTTGACCAAATCTTTAATACTCTTCAATACACCTATACCTTGCTGTGTAAAAAAAGTTAAACAATCCTTACTCTGGGCAATTCTGGCAGTAGCCAGGAAAACTATAACAATGAACTGGATATATGAATCCTCTCCATCTTATAATGATTTTAAGAAAATTCTAATTGAAGTTTGCCAATTACAGATTGCAACTATGGCATCTAGAACAACTAGAAAAACTTATAACTATAATTTATAGGTCATTTACAGAATCTGTTGAAAAGAGATTGATAATGATATCATATAAATTAAATTTCAACCTCTTAATGTGTTATATATATGCAAAAATCAAATTCTAGTCATTATAATAATAATCAATGGATGTCTTTGTAAATAGTTTTAGTAATTTCATTTTGTTATTTGTTAAATATTGTTATTTGAATGTGTATGTGATCACCTTTTTGAATTGCAATTTGTTTGTGTTAAAAGACCGTGTGAATGTCTATATATATTTACTTAAAATCAATAAAATTGTTTAAAAAAAAGAATGAGCTGAAAAGTGACAAGTAACCTGTAATACTGGGAATTGTAAAACATCTCACAGAGGTAATCATAATCCCAAAGTGGAATACGACCTTAGAGGAAAGAATGCTGAAAAAAGCACAGAACAGGGGGAAAAATCTTGTTGTTACAGGAACATGAAACATTAATCATTAGAAACACCTGAACCAGAGAAAGGTCTACAATATATGGGTCTGAATCCCGAGGACAAAGATTCCAATAACACAGAACGTATATTACCTCTTTATTGATCTGTGATTAGGTGCCATCTAGAGTAGTAAGTTTTTTTCAGAAGTTCATGCAAGGGAAGGATATAAAGTCAGAAGGCAGAAGTTACAAAGAAAGGCTAATAAAGTGAATGGAGGATGAGGGCTATGACGAGGTGTTATGGCAGGTAACTGATTTTCACCCGAGGATAGTCAAATATATATATATATATATATATATATATATATATATATATATATATATATATATAAACACTGAACAGCCTGCCTGTCCCTGGAGGAGTGGTTACTACCTAGAAGCTGTAGTTTTATTGGCCATTTTGGGTCAATTCTAAACTCCTTGATCTGTCTCTCTTAAAACCAAGCTGCCTCATGGTTTCGGTGTCTTTTCAGGCTTGTTAGTTGTTGCTGAAGCACCTACCAAGGGGAGAAAACGCTGAGAGAAGAAAAGCAGCCACTTTTGTGATTTTAAGTATTTTCTTCCGATTTTTTCTTAAGTTTTACTGCTTTGCCGCCTATTTTTTGGCATTTTCCAGCTTGCTAAAGTTTATATCTGTAACAGTAACAGTACTTGGAACACATCTAGAGCCTGTTTACTGCATTTCCTGTGTTGTACTTAATTTAAAATAGTTTTTTTCTCTAAAAACTGCATTTTACCTGATTTTGGCCTAGCACTCAAGTGTGGGGTCATTTATTGCACTGTTGTGATTATTTTGCTGCTTGTGTATCTCTGCTACCTTTAAACTACAACAAAAAGAAAAAAAAAAAATCTTGCTTTTTTCCCACTTTCTGAAAGTTAAGAAAGTTCAGTTACAGATTTGCTGTTCTGAACTGTTTGGAAATTTCTAGAAGGCCAGTGCTTGCTTGGGCTAAAGGGAAGTCTCTGTGTTCACCAGTGGGAGTGGTTAACACTGAACCGCCTGCCTGTCCCTGGAGGAGTGGTTACTACCTAGAAGCTGTAGTTTTATTGGCCATTTTGGGTCAATTCTAAACTCCTTGATCTCTCTCTCTTAAAACCCTACAACTCTCTTTTTGTGCGGTTTTGTGCACTGAGCAGCATCGGGCAGCACCGCCTAAACAGGTTTAAACTATTCCAGGCTCCACAAAGTCTGATCTTCACTTTTTCCCTTAGAACTGTTCAAACTCATAGGTTCATAGATTAGTACTAAGCTAGCTGCCCTTGTGAGCCATTTTAAGCTTAGCCAATTATCCCTTGTGAGACTCAAACCCTGAACCTTGTGTTTGTAAGGCAAACACCTTAACCATTAGGCCACCTTCCTTACCCCTTCAAACTCTCAAAGTAATCACTCTATTCTCTTTCTAAAGCCCTGCACTTGCTCAGCTCTTATAAGGAAACACTAACTAACTAAAGCACTACACCCTCCTTGACTTCTCATAAGTATTAGGCTCCCGATTGGTCCTTCCTGATCAAGTGAAAAATCAGTTCCCTTCCCTAATCTGATCAGTAAAAAAACAGTTCCCTATACTAATCTGGTATGTCCAAGGGTCAGTTTCAAGGTTACTCTCCAGTCCAGCTGGTGAATCTGGGAATTTTGAGGCAATGTTACAATTGCCTTATGTACACAGACAACCCTCTCCTCCTTCCAACAAACTCTAATACATGTGAGAGATGCAGTTACACAGCCAAACTGGAGGCAGAGCTCTCTCAACCCAAGACTGGCACAGTCAGTCAGGAGGAAAAGGTAACCACCCACACCACAAATGCAGTCTCACACAGACCTATTACATCTGCATACCCAACATATAAACACACAAAAACATACTCAGAGGCTCTAAATAAAAATCTGCCTAAACAGCCAAGACCTCCTAAGCAGATATCCAAGCAACAGCCACCCCTCAACAATACCCACAAATCACATATCTCACAAAATCAGTGTGCCTCACAGTCACAGACCTTAAGGCCAAACAACACACCAAATACACTTGTTATAGGGGACTCTATTGTCCGGCACACTGACTTCCCGCTCACCAGACTGAACAAGGAGATGGTCACTGTAAGCTGCCTGTCAGGTGCCAGGATCCGCCACATAATGCAAGCACTCAGGTCACTCCAAAGCAAATACAAGTATGACTCCATCATTGTCCATGCTGGTGTGAATGACCTGAGACGTACCTCCCTGGACTACATGAAAAGAGACCTAGAGGAGCTCTCTGACTATGTAGCCCAGGCTGGTATGACCCTGACCTTGAGTAGCATCTTGCCCTCACCAAGAATGATGCCACAGTATAAAGACAAAATGATCAGTTTCAACAATTGGCTGAAATATTGGTGTCATTCAAAGGGGATCCAGTGTCTGTCAGCCTGGGATGACATGCTCGACAAGCCACGTTGCTTCGCTAGGGACGGCTTGCATCTGTCACCCTTAGGCTTTCGTATACTGGCCAAGGCTCTTGCCACCCCCATAGTGCCTTTTTTAGTCAAGGCTCAAAGGACAAACCCACCTCCATAGACAACCCAAGGATAAAAAAACTAAAGGTAATGCTACTCAATGCCAGAAGTCTAAACCTCAAGATGCATGCACTCGAGGCTCTCCTCAGTATGGAGAAAATCGATGTCTGTGCAGTAACAGAAACCTGGTTCAAGGCTCCTGAGGGCACCCCAGCACTACCAGGTTATAACTCATACCATGCATTTCGGCCCCAAAACTCGGACCGAAGCACAAAAGGATGGGTAGTATCTATATTCATCAAAGATACCTACACCTCCAGGTTAGTGGCACTGCAAGAAGCATCGGAAACCATCCATGTGCAACTAACAGCGGGCAAAACTGCCTTTCAATTTGTAGCCTGCTACAGAATACCCTTCCCTATTACAGGAACCCCACTTGGTATTCCTGAGAACACTGGAGAATATGAAGGTCTCTCCAAACACTATGTTATTGGGTGACTTCAACTACCCAAGCATTGACTGGGAAAACTACTCAAGCCCAAACACCCTCGCCCAACGGTTCCTTGAATTTATAAACTCTAACGCAATGGAACAACTGGTCACCACTTTCACAAGAGGGAACAATATATTGGACCTGGTCATCACCAACATCGGGACTCTATGTTCCACACCAGAGGTAAACCCCTCATTGGTAAGATCTGACCATAAACAAATTTCCCTGGACATCCATATCCTGTCCCCACCACCAGCCAAGGAAATCACTGTAAAGAATTTCTCAAAAGCCAACTTTGCACTTCTCAAGACTGAGGTGGAATCCTTCAAAGCCCCTGGGCCAGAGGATAATACAGCCCAATCCGCAGAATCCTTTACAAATGCATTCTAAGAGCACCTGCAGGAATGCATGGTTTGTGCTATCCCAAATAAAACCAAGACTCACTCCTCCAAAAACAGGAGACCAGTCTGGTGGACCCCGGCCATAAATAAGCAATACAACAGAAGGAGGAAGCTACTACATGACAGGCATCTCTGATCAGTATTAGCAAGAAGCTTCGATCCCTCATAAAATCATCAAAGGCCAGCTTCAAAAGAAAAATTGCCCTAGACACTAAAGATAATCACAAGGCCTTCTTTAGTTATGTCAGGAACATGGGCGGAAACTCCCAGATATGCTCTGAATTGTTGCATAACGGTACAAAATATACCGAACCTACAGACATAGCCAACATCCTGGCAGACAGATTCAGCACAAACTTCTTCCCCCCTTTCCCCCCAAAGGAGCAAATGCCTGTCCCAACTGAATGTAACCTCCCTGACATCACAGATGCACAGGTGAAAGCTGCCCTCTCCAAAGCAAAAAACACAGCATCTATGGGACCGGACGGTGTCCCAGGCTGTGTCTTACATGAGCTCCAAGAAGAAATGAACCCTCACATTAAGTCACTGTTCAAACTTAGCCTTACTACAGGATATGTACCCAAAGAATGGCGTACAGCTACAGTGGTCCCACTCCACAAAGGTGGTGCCACAATGGACCCCGGAAACTATCGCCCCATAAGCCTGACTAGTCTGGTCTGTAAAGCTATGGAGCATATTATCATGGAACTCATAAACAAAGATATTGGGAGCCTCCAGACACTGGACCCTACCCAGTTCGGCTTTGTTTAGAGCAGATCTTGCCTCTTAAACCTAGTTGATTTCTTTGAAACAGTTACCAAAGCCATAGATGAGGGCAAGGTAGTCCACACAGCCTACCTGGACCTCGCAAAAGCCTTCGACACAATACCCCACTTGGGCATCATAAATAAGCTTACCAGCTTAAATATCAACCCCTATATCACAAGATGGGTTGCAAACTGGCTCAGAGATAGAACCCACATGGTCAGAATCACAGGTGCCATGTCCAAATCCAAACCAGTTACAAGTGGCGTCCCACAGGGCTCAGTTCTGGGACCCCTCTTGTTCAGTATATACTTCTCTGAGGTTCAGGCTAACACGGGGGGATTATGGCTGACAAAGTTCACAGATGACTGCAAACTGGGGGCTATAATTGAATCTCCAGCTGACACAAGCATCCTCCAAATGGGTCTCACAGAGATGGATGCTTGGTGCCAGAGCCACGGCCTCAAGCTAAATGCTAAAAAGTGCATAGTCATTCCCTTTGGGAAAAACAAAGTGCCCACAAATTACCACATAGGTGGTAATCTATTAAGTATGGAATAAGTAATTAGAGATTTGGGGACCAATGTAGATAGTAATCTCTCCTTTGATAATCACGTTGCCAAAGTGGTTAGAAAGACCTTCTATATAGCCTACCTTATCACAAAAGGGTTCGCATCTAGATCAAGAGAGGTCATTGTGCCCCTCTACTTGTCACTCATCAGGCCCATAATTGAATACAATGCCCCTTTTGGGATGTACCTTACCCGACACCGGCAGCAACTGGAGAGACCCCAAAAGTACCTCACCAAGAGGATCATGGGCTACAAACAGATGTCCTATGCAGCTCGACTAAAGAAACTCCAGCTCCACTCAGTTGCTTACCGCCTACTCAGAAGCGATCTATGCCTGACGTACAAAGCCATGTCAAACCCAGAATTAATGGACATGCTCCACCTCAAAAAATCCAAGTCTCTTAGAGCTACATGCTCCAGGGACCTAGACCTCAGCACAAAAATAAATAGGACATGCTGGAGGGACAGATTCATTTCCCAGAGGCTCCCCTCACTCTGGAATAGAATCCCAATTCATGTTAGACATAGCCCCTCGCTGACCCTCTTCAAGCGAAATCTGGACGCGTGGATGGGAAATCACAAATTCACCCCTGGGATCTCTTCTGTGTCCCTGCTAGACAGAGGCACAGTAAACTAATCTTAAAAGGGTACCTTCTGTGACCTACTTTACAGAGGCACAGTAGGCTAATCTAATAGGGAGGCGGAAGCCAAATACACTCTGGCTAGGCTTATAAATGCCCTAGGGCAGATAGCCTAGTATCTACCTATGAACCTATGATGTACCTAGATATAATCTGACTTAGCACTGGTTCTCCTCCTTGCAGTAGAAGAGCTGTTATAACTATAACATTCTGCATATTCTTAGGCTTCCACACGCAAGATGCTTTTTTTAAGCAGGACAGAGCATGTCCACTCTTTAAGCTGAAGATGTCTTCACCTGGGTGAGTTACCAAGTCAGATTCTTGTATACACCATGATTAATTACCACAGCTTCTGCCATCTATCAATATCTATGCCAGCTGTTTATAGGTCATCCTACAACATAAAAAGCTGTACAAATTGTATAGCTGGTGACCAGCCATTAGGATTGGTTTAAATGTATCACAATTGCTTGATACCTACTAAGTATTCTTTATGTTACAAAAATGTTACTCAATTATAGAAAATGTGTATAGCATTTAAAACTCTTTTACATGCAAATTATAAAATATGCATGCTTTCATAACTAATGCTTCATTAGACATCAAGAAACAAATGCAAATGCCTTAGTAGGAAGCATTTAACACACTAATTGTTTCTTCTTCAGAAGAAACATTGCATTAATAAACTCATTAATCCCAGGGAATGACTTTGTATGTAATATTGCTTACCATATCTGCTCTCAGGACTATTTACATTATCATCTGTTGTAGAAGGAAACATAATCTCAATAACTAAAAACATGACTTTTAAATTCTGAACAATTCAAAGCATACATTTCTTAAGCATTACCAATAACTTTTTTCTTAGTCCCATACAAATGTTCCTTGTTGAATAACAGTACATTGAACAATAATATGCTGAACCAGAAAATATCAAGCACACAGGATTGCATCAAACTCACCAAAACACCTAAAATGAAATAAAAATCTTCAAAACAGAGTTTTTGTAGGAGGGCAAGCCCGTCTGCATACCAAACCTCCCTGTTACATAACAGTGAGGAAAAGGAGAATTTATCTTTACCTCCTAAATGCCCAGTATTGGCAAAAACACAAACCAGGCAGAAACAATAAGTATATGTGAACGGAGAACATTCATTCACTGCATTCTGTTACACTGTTGAAACACATCACCTCACAGATAGCAGAAGGCTTTGTAGTATTCAGCCAAATCATTTTCTATCTCATGCTGCAAAGTGATATTCAGCTAAAGTAGGACTGATGTAATGAGCTGCACATGTATAGTAGATAGCTAAAGATACAGATTTATACCTGGAAATAGACATAGAGCATATATACTTATACGATTTTCTCAATGTTCTGACAATATAGTCAATAAGACCACTTATAGGATGCAAAGTGAATGGCTTGCTTAATGTAGACAGCATCATAGGTAGTAAATAAATCTTAATATGATGCCTGAACATGTATAATTTAAAAATATTACTACAAGATGAGTTACTGTACATTAATATACCCAGTTTAAAGCATGCTCATTTGTGAATACGTAGCTTTTGTTTTTTAAATAAAGAGCCCATATTAGTTAATGTAGTGTATATGAACAGGCGTACTAACAACAGTTTCAAAAATATTATTCTTACCACTTAAATATACTACTTATTACCAGTAAACTGTTATTTAGAAAGATGCACAATTTGCTGAACTTTACTGAAATGTACTTCTAGCATTACTTCTGCATACTGCAACTTTTACTACTGGAAATGTACTTGCAAGTCATATATACTTATTCTCATGGTTGTATTATTTTAGACTTTCTATAGATATATGTGCTCAAAATGTGTAATTATGTAGGAAGTGATCACTTTTTTTCCTCAAGTAACCCTTTTCTTCTGAGTTACAGTGGCTTTGAAAGAGGATTGTGCTAATTAGTTTTGTTTGTTTTGCTAGGTGTTCATTCGTGCACAATGATATATATATATATATATATATATATATATATATATATATATATATATATATATATATAAATATATATATATATATATATATATATATATATATATATATATATAAAGGTACATCTTTTGTGCACTTCTGTGCTTGAATTACATCTATTTGCATATGAGGACCTGTGTTTAGAGGTAATTTGTTCAATCTGCTATAGCAGGCTTTCTACAGGTCAGATGCACATATAGTGCATCTGTTATTTCTATTTCTAATAAGTTCTTTCTTAGTTTCATTAGGCCAACACTGTGTGTACACTCTTCGACTTTTTTAGAACTAAGAGCTACAACACCTGTAGATAAGTTAAACATTTTACCTGCCTAATATTCTATAGCATTTTTCTTCTTGAAAGTAGAATGCATACTTGAGCTGTCTAATCTTCTTCTTCTTCTTCTTTTGGCTTTTCCCGGTTAGGGGTCGCCACAGCGGATCATCTGTCCGCTCATGATTGGCAGTGGAGTTTTACGGTGTCGAGTTGCCAGCCCGGCACCCAACCTTCCAAAGAAGGCGCGCACACACACACACACACACACACACACACACACACACACACACACACACACACACACACACACACACACAGACACCTAGGGCCAATTTAGAGTGTCCAAATCACCTACTGCATGTCTTTGGGATGTGGGAGGAAACCGGAGCACCCAGAGGAAACCCACACGACCACAGGGAGGACATGCAGACTCCACACAGAAGGCACCTCAGCCAAGAATTGAACCGGAGAACCTCTTGCTGTGAGGTGACAACGCTAACCGTTGCACCACCGTGGCCACCCACTTTAGCTGTGTAATAAAAGTATTCATTTTAATAAATTTTATATAAGTAGCAAACTCATATATTGCTGGCAAGATCTCTATATAGTTTAATATAAAAAAATTATTTAATTGTCATTTATTCTAAACAGAAACTTAAAAATGCTTTAATGTAACCCCAAAACAAAAATATTCTGTAAGTGCTATTTCATAAAACATGACTATTCTCAATAAATCTAAAATGCACTAAAACAAAAACACAGTCAATTCATATGATAAAGAAATCATTCTACACTCATACAAGTGAAAAAAAACCTCTGATAAATGTAGGCCCCAGCTTCCCCCAAAGAAAGCCTCTAAAACTAGACAGGCATCTTGTCTTAAGCACTGTTCAATAAAAACCTGTTGCCAAAAAAAGGAAACACTATTAGTCTGGATTCTAGAAATTAATTCATTCTTACTAGAAAGCCACATATTAGTTTGAATAGCCTAAGTATATAGAATAACAGTGCAGATGGACTAAACACTAGTTGTTAGAAATATAATTGTAGAAATGCCAGCTTCATTATGTTCACATACAACATGTATCTTAACATAAAGTACTTTAGGGTCTTCAGTAAACAACGATAATATGTGCCCTTTTAGTTTTGGATGTTATGCTATTGATATAGCCTAAAGCTACGTATGTAACAATCTGTGCCAGATAATATTACCCTCACATGTGGATTATGCATCTTTGGTAAACAGAAGAATATAGGCATAACTGAGTTATGGGTTGTGTATGTGTAAATAACTCCAGAATAATATATTCAAATAAAAGGCATTCAATCTGTGAGCCTTGGAGATTTGCCTTTATTTAGTATCATTGTTTAACATATTAAACACTGTGTTAATGTATCACTCTTTCCTAAGGGTCTATGTTATGTATTCAAACATTCAAAATGTCGATTACCATATGATCGAGACCATATTTGAATGCTCGACTATATAATAAAAAAAAAAAAAGAAAAAAGAAAAACATACCTTAACTGTGTGAGCAGCATCCCCCACACCCCCCCTACTTAAATATACCAACTCCAAGACTGCACTTCAATGCAGAAAAGGGGAATTCTCCCATTCTGCACCATATGGCGCTGTTAAAGTCAATCTTCGAACACTTGAAATGTCGATCATATGGTATTTCACTTAACATGTTAAATTTATTAGAGTAAATGATTTGTGAAAAGACCTACAAATACAACATTGGTCATTAATCACATTCTAAACACTGGCACTCTGCACACAGTCATGCAACTGTACCAGTGTCCTGTACTTACATCAATTGCACAACATATGCCTATATGTGTTTCATGAGCAAGATGTGTTTGAGCAGTCTGATACCATATCAGGACACATTACAGTTCAGTTGTTTGTGGCTCATGCATAACATTTCCTGACACAAATGCTAACAGTCACACAACGGTGCTGCTGATCACCTCAACAATTCTTGGGTATAGCAACACAACTGCACATACAATGAATTCCAAAAGGTTGCAATTGTATCAAAAGATGTGATACATTGGTTGTGTATATCACAGCATAACAATATGGAAATGAGACAAGACTGATGTGACTATGTACTCAATATGAATTGATACCGATGTCAGTTACAGAACATTTAATGATGGTATGTAGACACATCCACACCTATGTCATACAGAAAGTGTCACTGTTATGGTGGAATGTGAACTGTGTAAATGGTTGATCTGCTTTACGACAACAGCACGTGTCTTAGTATGCCAGCAATATACACACAAGTGTATCATACCAGGTTCACTTTATAATTTCGAAATACTGAAATCCCCAATTTCAGTATCCCGAAATTACAAAGTCGTACCTTTAAAATCGCAAAAGTGCATAATCACGAATCCGAATACTTCAAATTCGTAATTATGGCGTTATGGTACATTACATGTGGTGTTGTGAGTGGATGATGTCTGCTGTGTGTGGATTTAGGTGTAATTTAAGGTAAGTGAGTGTTTTGTAAGGGTTTTGTGCAGGTGAAAGTATGGGTGTGTAAGTGTTGGATGTGTTGGTGTTTGTATATGTGTGATGTTTGTGTGTGTGTGAGGGACTGTAGAATGTGTGGGTGTGAGTTTCCTTTCTGTGTCTGTGCAATCTCAGAGTTAGTAAATATAAGTAGGGGGTGGGGGTTCAGCCCCCCACATGGGGGGTGCATGGGGGCTTGCCCCCCTGCTTATATGTAGTGTAGGTTTGTTTGTGTTTTTGTGTTTGTGTGTTTTGTTTGTTGTGATGTGGGTTGGATGATGTATGTGTTGTGTGGTGTATGGTGTGTTTCTGTTTGTGATTTTGTGTTTCGGGATTTTGTAGTTTCGGGATTTGGGATGTTTGACTTTATGGTTTTGAAATACTGAAATTTGGGAGTTCAATATTTCGAAATTATAAAATGACCCCATCATACCATATCAGCATTTCTCAGGAGGCATATTATTACAGCTGTTATAGAAGGAGCAGTTAATAAATTGGCAGCAATAGCCATTAATACGTTAACTCACATCATAGATTACAATACCCTCTTGCAGCCATACTGTTCATCCATACCTCAATATAGCATATGTCAATGACAGCAGCATTGGAATGTCAACTGTTCATAGAGTCATTGGACACTATTAGGCTCATAGCCAACTTCACATGAAATCCTGTCCATTATTATACCATGTAAATAAATATCCCATATATCTGCATTATGGAAGATAGTAAGACTATTGTGTGTATATGTATATCTGTTGAATTGTATTACATCCTGCCACTGTCCATATGGGACATGTGTACCACACCATGACAGAATTAGCAATCCCACATGCAGTGGTCTGAAGATGGCTTGCAGATGCTCACAAAAGTATTCTGTTAAATGATGTTTGTATGCATATTTGACATGAGGACAACCTCCACTCCTCTGCAGGAAGGTTGTCATGTGGCCAGAGGAAATAACAGGATGCATGAGGCTACATGTAAGGTACTCCAAGTGGTAGTGAAATGAAAAGCCATTCCAAAGATCATTCAATGATCATAATGTACCACACACACACACACACACACACACACACACACACACACACACACACACACACACACACACACACACACACACCAGTAGACTGGTTCTGATTTGATCACACCTGTGTAGGTTTAGAATATAAATACCATGCAATGTCACAGTAGCAACACCACATATGTCTGACTGTAACACTGTCATATTGCATTTTATGGAATATGATAGCATCATTTGGTGCTGAGGAGATCACTCTGGGAAGAGCATAAGGCACGGATGTGAAGTCACATCCTTGTGTAAAATTGTCTGAAAAGTGATAGTTGTATGTATAGACACACATGTTGCCTGCTCTCGGATTAGAACACCTATATGTGTGTGTGTGTGTGTGTGTGTGTGTGTGTGTGTGTGTGTGTGTGTGTGTGTGTGTGTGTGTGTGTGTGTGTGTGTGTGTGTGTGTGTGTGTGTAAAGTAGCTTGGAAACACAGTAATTAATGCTCCTGACACAGTGCAGGTTTATCTTTAATACTATCAGAGTGCATGTTACACAGGATGACATAATCATGGTATGCTACAACAAGATGTTCGGAGAAGGGTTGAACATAGCTGTGGACTCACATATTATTCTAAAATTGTCACCATGGTGATTGTTAAATGCACACACAGTTGACTAATGTGAGAACACAAGCCCTACCTAACTATTTACTGAGCACAGTACTTAACACAAGCAGCACAACTCTGTCTTTTATAATTTTGGAGAATACTTTATAGCTAATGACATCAGCAGAGTATGGTGAGAAGAATATGGTAATAGCAATGTCCCACATGCTGGTGTAAAATGGCCTCTTGAATATCAGCCAACTGAACAAACAAACACACACCAGTTAACTGCAGTGATAACAGAACCCCTACCCCACTAAGTACACCAACTAGAGAACTCAGCATTTAATGCAAACACCAAAGCACAAGTTTGACTTGGAAAGTGTCAGACAATGCTTTATAAGTGATGACATCACTAGTGTCTAGTGAGAAGAGGATAGTAATAGCAGTGTCCCACATACAGGTGTAAAATAGTCTCTTGAATGTCACCCAACTGAATGAACAAAGTTATTTGTCAAAACTTACAAAGACATGTGTCTGGAGCACTTCTCCCTAGGCCTCTCCTGAGAAATGGCTTCATTCCAAGTTGGACTTTTCTGGAAAACAAATGTAAAATAAATAAATAAAAATAAAATAAAACAAACACACACAATCATCAGCTGACTTCGGTGAGAACAGATCCTCTACCTAAGTATACCTACTAGAGAGCTCAATATTTAATGCACTGCAGCAGAAGTCTGACTTTTCCACTAATGAAGGACAATTTATAGTGTATGACATCATCATTTGATGTTTGGGAGAAAATGTTCTCAGGTCTGAATTAAATGGATACATAGGCATGTACAACTGTCAAAATACTTGCAATCCATTGGATGGGGCTGATGACTGCAGAATATGCAGTCATGCTCGTCTGATTAGACACCCACCAATGGACTTCCATGAGATTAGAACCCATACCTGACTAGGTACACCGGCTAGAGAATTCAGCAATTAATGCAAGAGTCATGGCACAAGTCTGACTTTTATAATGCAGGACAATTTATAGCAGATGCCATCATCACTGGATGTTTGGGATAAGATGTTAGGAGGCCTGTATGAAATGGATGGCTAGCCATGTACAACTATCAAGATAATAAAGATCTGCATGTTACTAGATTGAATGTGCAAAGTGTAGTATTTGCTGTTGTGTTTCCAATGTGAAATTGAGAATGTCTGCATCCTGTCTGCAGGGGTTCTTATTGCTTCATGTGTGGGCCATTAGTCCAGGTTTTCATGAAAGTAAGCAACATGCAAATGTGACAAGCAAAGCTCATGTTGTTTTATCCGTGTGAACAGTGTTTATTATGTTTCATCCTTAAAAGACAAATATGGGATTGGAACCATGATCTACAGACACTATATACTATGTGGATCATTGTGTTTAACAGATGTGCTGCACACATATGTGACTCACAAGTGTAGTTTATGTATTGTATATCATAGAAGTACATTACATGACATTTATTGTTTTTTTCTGTTTCCTGTGTTTGCGCTAAGCCATGCACCACACAAATAGTGGTATTACAATAAATAAATAACATAAACAACATTACAAAATAAATATTAATACACATGAAAGAGTTTTACACAAGTCTGGATTTGAACTGTCACACCCATGAACCTACAAAACACAGTAAGGATGTTTTATCCCTCTTTGCCACAGAAACAGCTTTGCATCAGGAATGAAAATCATTGTGCATACAAGCAAATACCAAATCATCCAAACTATTAACAAGACATATGGCACTTTTATACTTCTGAGTTGTTTGTACATGTGTTAATTTCAGATGTAATGCAATGATTGATCACACAAACCATTTATGACTATTGTTTGCAGCAATGCAGTTCTGTCTTATCTTAGTATAGTATTCATTCTTCTCCTATCTGAGCAGTAATCTGAGGCATGCAGTGTGGAAGTCTGGAAGGCATACTGTATCATTGCCCTTAAATATATGAGAATATTAAATGGCAATAATACACACTTTTCAACAAAGGCAGTGTAGTTTGGATAGTACTTAAAAGAAACTGAGAAATATGTGCTGTTTACTTACATTTAAAACCTCCATACAATTACATCTACACTTTGTAAGTGTAACCTGGCTGACACACCCAGTGGAAATAAGAGAGTCTGGATTGCTGTTTTGTTTTCCTTCTTCCTACCAGTAATCATTTACATTTGCTATCCATTATCAACAAATACTGTGGGAGTGCCTGCACTATGTTTACACCTGCTACACGGAGCCAAGAATTTGGGATTCAGCAATTCTAATAAGTTCATACCTCTTTTGCATTTTCACCATGCTCGCAGGCCTGAATGCACACTATAGAAAGGCATCTGTGCAGCTAGGGAACCTGAAGGCATGGAGAGCTGTGTATGTGGATAAGACAGAAGATGTGTGCTATTATATTGGATTTATATGCACAGAAGACTACTGATCTTGATAAGTTTATATACTGGATTTGCTCACATCTAACTGGGAAAAATACACACACACACACACACACACACATACATATATATATATATATATATATATATATATATATATATATATATATATATATACATACATTACCAAATGCAACTTTTATTTGTATGCACTTCTTAGAAATGTATTGATAGCATAGGCATTTTTGTCAGGGCATTTTACTTTCTCAGATACACAACCTTATTAATTTTCATCACAAGTGTTACTTTTACAACTGTTTCTCTTTACACTTTTTTATGTTATTTCAGTGAAATGTAAATCCTCTATATTATCAATGACAAAGGTGTGTTAGGCTTTTAGCATCGCCCATAGATCCCAATAGGGGTGTGCTGGGCACTGGTAAAGGTGACTGGCAATTGCATAAAAATTACTGATCTGTGGTAAATGTGCACATATGTTTTGGGGACAGTTTGTCTGAGATTACTTCTAACAATTGACTGATGTGTTATTCCTTGTTTGGTACAAAATGTTATTTGCCTGTTGTTTTTCTGGTGGGGAAGCCAAGTTCCATATCTGTGTTGCCACAACCAAAAATGCTTTTATAGCAGTTTGCTTTGTTATTGTTAGTCCTTGTTTTGGATCAAGCCTTGGATTGTGTGTGACTGTGATATATTACAACCACATGACCCTTTTTTATATTTGAATAACTTAAGTTTTTTGTGTCTCAAGTGGTTACTATTGAAAAACTAATAATATGTGTTATATCTAAGCAGGACTTTTATTTATGTAATACTTATGTGTAGTATCCTTTACTTTGTATTTTACATCACCTAGGACTATGACACCTAAGTGTCCCAATCCCCACAATCCCCCCCATCAGTGACTCGGAGAATGATATAATTGTATAAGCCTTTCATCACCACAATGTCTTTCTGCTTGAGAGAGGACATGGGGATATGTCTGGAAGAATGCATATCCAGAACCAGATAGTGAATGACATCAGTTCTTTTGGGAGGAGCAACAAGACTTGTGATCAGGTGCATAGTAGGGCCACTGATATTATTTCATTGGCCTGGAGGAGAGCAGCTAAAGTGGCCAGTGGACAGCTGGCTACTGGGGTGGCTGCTACAGAATCAGCACTGAAACTACATGGAGTTCCTGTCCACTGTCAGGGATCCAAAGAGCTCAGTGGAAAATCCACAGCAGCATGTGATTGATGTTGGTGCTGCTGTTTTAGGGAGGACAAGTATGTCCCAGGAGGAGCTTCCAGGTAAGCTTATATATATCAATTTTTAAATAGTTAATGTATAGTAAAATATTGAAAGTAATAGTTAAGTTGGTTTAGTGATTTTTTTTTTTGGAGGTATGCATTTATAGATTGACATAGCAACACATTCCGGTTCATTACACATGGGCTTGGGTGTGTACGAGTCATCAAAGTTTCAGTTAAACGTATTCTTAATGGACATATAAAGGCAAGCATGTTTTCCTCTGTGTTATTGAGATGATGGTGTCCTTACATTTTACTTAACTTCTTCCTGGACCATCTTCCCTACCAAGTCTGGGGTCATTTGCACATGGTAAGCCAAACATTGTTGTTTCAATAATAATGAGCATTTGACAGAAATATGCATTTATCCGTATGTGTGAGGTGGGTGTCAAGACTGTGTGTGTATTGATGTACCATCTGTGATAGTGGAACCAGTGTTAGTTTGTTAGCATATATTAAATTGCAGTAGTGTAGCTATTAATTTCTTTCCTGTGTTTGTTGCTTATTATCACAGGTGATCCTGACACTGGAAGTGTAGGAATTCTCACCTGATGTCAGAGTATCAGCAGATGATGATGATGGTTGGCAAACATAGGCAGAGTCTGGGGGTGCAGAGGTTGAATCTGACAATAAGGTTGACATTCAGCCATCCCCTGTAATTCCATCGGACACAGCCAGTAGGCCTACACAAACCCATTCCAGTGAGCTTTCTGATATTGGACAGGTGGAGGGTGAGACACTTGATCAGGATAGTGTGGTTAATGCAGCTTCAATGCCTGCTACTCTGGCCATAGCCAAAATGTGGGTAAGGTATCACAGAGGAAATTGGTTAAGCTTGCTCAAAGGAGGTCTATTGTGCATCCTCCACCTGATCCTGGTATGTCTTTCTGTGCCAATCGACATATTTTTAGGACGATTGTGGAGGTGCAGGTACAATCCTATATGGTCTCTGAGGAAATGCTTAGGGTTGTAGATGTGGTACAGGCTGACATGCTTGCCTCCACTGTCTTGCACATTCAATGGCTCAGATGAATGACACACTTGAATGGGCAGTGTCTGTGATGGAACATCTGCTGGGAGGGGGACAGCATCCACATGACGTAGGTCAGCCACTTAATCTGATGTTAGCCAATGTGGCCATGCCTGATTATGTTCCTGTAGTGGCACTACTTCCACTGCTCAGTCAGTCATTGAGGTGTCCACATCCAGGCATGGCAAGCCATGGGTTTATAGTCATGGGTGGACTTGCGAGGAGAGATCATCCAGCAGATATCAGTCACATTCAGATAGCAGCAGTGCTTCTGACCATGGGCATAGATGAGCCAGCGCAACCCTTAGCAGAGCCAGTTCTTTGTGTCAGGGATTATGACAATGAACTGTCAACTCTACCGTGCATGGCTCACACCTGTCAGACATACCAAGATGTAGAGCTAGCACAGAGCTTGTCCATGTTCTTGCAGACACTCACACAACTATTTCACCTGGAGTACCCATACAGACACGCACAGACACATAACAGTTACATGGGTCAGTCTTGAGGCCTACAGCTCATTCTGTCATAGTTCATAGGGTCATAGGTAGGTACTACACTATCGGCCCTAGGGCCCATACAAGCCTAGCCAAAAAATGTACCCTGGCTTTCGCCACCCAAGAAAATTATTTTCCTGTGCCCCTGTCGAGCAGAGCCACAGAAGTGATCCCCAGGGTGAATTTCCCATTTCCCATCCAATCATCAAGATTTTTATTGAAGAGTGCTAATGAGGAGCTCTGTTTGACATAGATAGGTAGCCTGTTCCAGAGTATGGTAAGTCTCTGGGACAGGAATCTATCCCTCCAGCATGTTAGGTTTAGGTCCCTAGAGCGTGTAGCTTGGAGGGATTGGGATTTCTTTAAGTGGAGCATGTCCAACAGCTCTGGGTTTGACATAGCTTTGTATGTTAGGCAGAGGGATTGGGATTTCTTTAAGTGGAGCATGTCCAACAGCTCTGGGTTTGACATAGCTTTGTATGTTAGGCAGAGATCGCCCCTGAGTAGGCGATATGCGATGGAGTAAAGCTGTAATTTTTTGAGACGGTCTGCATAGGGCATCTGTTTGAGGCCAGTAATCCTCTTTGTGAGATATTTCTGTGGTCTTTCCAGTTGTTGTAGATGTCTTGTGAGGTACATACCAAAAGGGGCGTTGTACTCTATAATGGGTCTAATGAGTGATGAGTAAGGGAACAATGACCTCTTTTTTCTGGATGAGAATCCTTTTGTGATGAGATGAGCCACGTAGAAGGATTTCCTGACCACTGTGGCAATGTGATTATCAAAGGAGAGACTACTGTCCACCTGTGTCCCAAGGTCTCATCACATTTTCGGCATTAAGTAGACTACCAGCTATGTGGTAGTTCATGGGTACAGAGTTTTTACCAAAGGGGATGACAATACACTTTTGGCATTGAGCTTCAGGCCATGGCTTTGACACCAGGTATCTGTCTCAGTGAGGCCCTTTTGTAGTTTGTCCACATCGTTAGGAGTTTCGATTATGGCTTCTAGTTTGCAGTCATCTGCAAACTTTGTTAGCCAAAGACCTTCTGTGTTGGCCTGCACTTCAGAGAAGTAGATACCAAACAGGAGAGGACCCAGGACTGAACCCTGTGGTACTCCACTTGTCAGTGGTCTGATGTCGGATTTGGAATCCGCTACTTTCACAGTGTGGGTTCTGTCCATGAGCCAGTTGGCAACCCATCTTGTGACATAGGGATTTATACCTAGTTTAGTGAGCTTATCTATAATTCCAGAGTGGGGGGTGGTGTTGAAAGCCTTGGCGAGATCTAGATAAGCTGTGTGAACCATTTTACCCTCATCTATGTCTTTGGTGACTGCTTCAAAGAGGTCAATCAGGTTTAGGAGACATGATCTGCCTTTTACAAATCCAAACTGTGTAGGGTCCAGAGTTTGGAGATTACCAATGTCTTTGTTTATGAGTTCCATGATGATACATTCCATGGCCTTGCAGACCAGGCTCGTCAGGCTAATGGGGCGGTAGTTCCCAGGGTCCGTCGTGGCTCCCCCTTTGTGGAGTGGGATAACCATCGTGGTGCGCCATTCAGTGGGTACAAAGCCTGAGGTGATGTTATGATTGAACATGGTACTTAGGTAGGGTGCCAGTTCATTCTGTAGTTCATGTAGAACGCAGCCTGGGATATTGTCAGGTCCCATGGATGCTGTGTTCTTGGCTTTGGAGAGTGTGTTTTTTACCTGTGCAGCCATGATTATAGGAACTTTGCATTCTTCCGGTATAAAGATGGGCACTCTAGGGGGTGAGAGGGGGGGTAAAGTTAGCACTGAACCTATCTGCCAGGATGTTGGCAATATCAGTTGGTTCTGTACATTTAGTGCCATTGTGCTGTAACTCAGAGCAGATCTGAGTGTTCCCATTTAGATTCTTGACATAGCTATAGAATGCTTTGTGTTGTCTTTAGAGTCAGTGGCAATTTTGTTTTCGTAACTAGCTTTGGAGGGTTTTATGAGGGATCTCAGCTTCTTACTGAGGTTGACCAGGGAGTTCCTCCAGTCATGGGATTTTACTCTTTTTTGCAACAGTTTCTTTCTTCTGTTGTAGAGTTTGTTTATGGCAGAGGACCACCAGATTGGCTTCCTTTTTTGGAGGATAACATATTGGTTCTATTAGGGATAGCATGATCCATGCACTCGTGTAAGTGCTTATAAAGTGCATTTGTGTAGGATTCGGCAGTCATACCTCTATTGTCCGTCTGCATGGGTGTCATGAAGTTTGCCACTTCTGTCTTAAGAAGTGTGAAGTTGGCTTTGGAGAAGTTTTTTACGATGGTTTCCCTAATTGGGGGTGGGGGTGGGATGTGGATGTCTAGGCTGATTAGCTTGTGGTCGGATCTGACCAACGAGGAATTGACCTCTGGTGTGGAACACCAGTTTCCCATGTTGGTAATGACCAGGTCTAGGATATTGCTGCCCCTGGTGGGGGTGTGAATAAGTTGATCCAAGGTGTTGGAATTTATGAATTCTAGAAAACATTGAGCAAAAGAGTTGGTACGAGTAGTTTTCCCAGTTAATGGTGGGGTAGTTGAAATTGCCCATTATTAGGGTGTTGGGTTGTACCTTAATACTTTCCAGTGTATCAAGAAATGAGGAGTGTGAATCCTGGGGCATGGTGGCGGGTCTGTAGCAAACTACAATTTGGATTGCGGTCTTGCCCAGAGTTAGTTGCACTTGGATAATCTCGGATGCATTATGCTGTGCAACTTGCCTGGAGGTGTGGATATCCTTAATGAATATGGACATGCCTCCACCTTTAGTGCTTCGTTCTGGGTTAGGTGGCCGAAAGGTGTGGTATGAATTGTAGCCTGGTAATGCAGGGGTGCTCTCTGGAGCTTTATACCAGGTCTCTGTCACTGCACAGATGTCATTGTTCTCCATTTTAAGGAGTGCCTCGAGTGAGTGCATTTTGAGGTTTAGACTTCTAGCATTGAGTAGCATTACCCTCAGATTTTGCTTGCTTGTACCTGTTACAGTGGTGAATTTGTCATTTGAACCTTGCCTAAAAAAGGCACTATAGGGGTGGCAAGAGCCTTAGCCAGTATCTAGAATCCTAAGGGCGACAGGTGCAGGCCATCTCTGGCAAAGCATCGTGGTCTGTCGATCATGTTGTCCCAGGCAGACAAATACTGGATCCCCTTAGAATGACACCAGAAGCTTAGCCAATTGTTGAAGTCAATCATTTTGTCCTTGTACTGTGGTATCATTCCGGGTGATGGCAGGATGCTACTCAGGGTTAGCGTCATACCTGCCTGGGATACAAGATCGGAGAGCTCCTCCATGTCTCTTTTCATGTAGTCCAGGGAGGTACATCTCAGGTCATTCACACCAACATGGACAATGACAGTGTCATATTTGTTCTTATTGTGGAGTGACCTGAGTGCATGCGTTATGTGGCGGAGCCTGGCACCTGACAGGCAGCTGACAGTAACTTTCTCCTTGTTTAGTCTAGTGAGTGGAACATCAGTGTGCCTTACTATAGAGTCACCTATGACTAGAGTGTTGGGTACGTTGATATGTCTTATGGGCTGTGGTTGAGTGGTACACTGACTTTGTGGGCTATGTGTCATTTGGGTTGTGTTGGGGGGTGGAGTTTGCTTGCGTTTATGCTTTGGATGTCCCTGATGCTTGGGCAGGTTTTTATTGAGAGCCTCCGTGAATGTAGGTGTGTGTTTTGTGTTTCTATGTGTGTGTTTTGGTGGTGTAGGTTTTGAGGGACTATGTGATGAGTGTGGTGTGGTGCAAGTGTTTACCTTCTCCTCTTGACTGTATAGTCCAGTCTTGGGTGAGGAGAGCTTTGCTTTCAGTTTGGCTATATAAGTGCATCTCTCACAGGTTGTAGTGTTGGGTGGTAGGAGGAGAGGGTTGTCTGTGTACATGAGGCAATTGCTGCATTGCCCCGAGATGCCCACATTCATCAGGTAGACAGGAGAAATCACTGGGAGCTGACCCTTAGACATGCCTGGATAAGTGCTTATTTATTAAGTACTAAAAACTGCTTTCCACTAGACAAGTGAGGAAAGTTGAGTGCTTTAGTAATTTGTAGCTTATGTAGTGCTTACAATGAGTTCTGAACAAGTGCTGAGTTCAAAGAAACAGATTTGAGTGCTGAAACTAGAAAACTGGCTAGTTATAAGAAACAAAACTAAGCTAGAAGGCTTCCCTCCAACCCAGAATATTTTATCCAAATGACCGCCTGTTTCTTTTTCTTACTTATACACACTCACTACATTTTGTGTCAGCCTAGACCTCCTGCCCCCCCCCCCACACACACACACAAAAACACAGCACCCTGTGCAAATGATGACTGTGCCATATCTTTGTTTTCTCACTTTTGGATTCAGGGACACCTAAGCTTTGTGTATGATGCTCAGGGTGAATAGCTGACTTAGTGATATCTGTGTTTGTGATGCTGTTTTGCAAATTGTACTGCTTTCTTAAGTTTTTACAAATCGTGTTCTTACAAAATGATACAGTTGACAGAATAACATGTTTTGCATCACTATTGTTATTTTCTTCTGAGGGATATGAAGTCTGAAACTGAAATGTGTGTCATTATTTCTAATGTCACTCTTTAACGATTTGCAAGTACAAAAGTATGAGGCCAAACTGTGGACATTCTGTGAAAATCTATACATTTAAGAGGTATGAATGTGTGAATCTTTATGCATGAGGTCTATTAGTTGATAGAGGACACATGTATTCACATAAGTCACTGCTCTCCCATCTTGATGTAATTGCTGTAAAAATCACCCACCTTATACTTACTTACATTGCCAAGTACCAGTATGCAAGAATATGCCATTCATTTATGCTCTTATACATTCATTCTTCTATTCTAGGTACAGCACTTACCTTGGAAATCCAGCAGTTGCAAGAGTTTCAGCTCAGAGCTGACTCTGTCTGATGCTAGCAGTACACAGTCATTACATAGGTAAGTAAAGGTTGTGAGCATTGCCTGGCATCGATATTATTGTATGTATGTGCATAGGATGACAGTTTTAGCCCCTTAGGTGGTGGCTGTGTGTGCTATCTGTTGCTTCTTGGCCAGTGTGAGGGCATATTCTGCATGCCTATGTCTGCCTACACCCACAGCGGGTTCTGGTTCCGCCTCTGACTCCTCACCTGCATGTGGCTGTGGTGATCTTGTCAGAGGTGGTGGAATGTGTGGCCCTTCCCCTTTGTGTTCCTGCTTAAGAATTTTTCTCAGGATATTGTTGTAAAGCATGGCATAGACAGTGAATATTTCAGCACACATACAGAGATTGTACTGGAGAGCTCCACCCCAGATGAATCTAGGCACTGGAACCACGACTTCAGCAGCCTAAACACATTCTATAGCATCTAGGACTATTGAACGAAAGTTCAATAGTCCGAATCCACAATAACCGAACGCACATTAACGAAAGCGCTTTCACCGAAAAAGCACTTTCGTTAAAGTCCGTTCAAAAAAAAAAAAAAACAATAATTTATTTTATTTTATTTATTTATTATTTGTTGACCGGGAAAGTCCGACAAGGTTCCACAGATCCTGTTTTCAGCAGAGGCCCGGGGAGAAATGCTCCAGAAGCATGTCTTTAGAATGTGGGAGGAAACCGGAGTATCCGGAGGAAACCCACGCAAACGCAGGGAGAACATGCAAACTCCACACAGAAGGCACCCCAGCCGAGAATCGAACCGGAGAACCTCTTGCTGTGAGGCGACAGCATTAACCGCTGCACCGCTGTGCCACCCTGAATCTTCTTTTATGCAGGGGGGCAAGCACCCCTGCACCCCCCACACACCCCCTACTTTTATATTCTCACTCCAAGGTCAAACTACAGTGGGGAAAAGGGAATTCTCCCTTAACCACACCATAGTGTGACCGACACAACCAGCATACATAACCAAAAGTGCTGCTTTGGTGAACAGCACTTCCGGTTCTGTATGTTTGGTGATTTCTGCTTGGGCAGAAAGTGCCGTCGGGGATCTGTATGGATCCCGTTCTATAATACTTCTTGTTTGAGCATGTGCCTCATTATAGCATTCCTCAGTTGGTGTGTATGTACATTTCTGATAGGTGTCATCAGCCACAGTTCTACTGCATAACTTGCATCCCCCAGTAAATGACCCTTTAGGATATCCCCCCTAGTAAACATCTCATACAGCTGACAGTTGTGCCAGATATGGGAGTCATGATAACTGCCTGGATTGCAAGTACACCCATTCAGGATGATTCCCTTAGCATTACACATGACCTGGCAGTTAATGGAGTGGAAGCCCTTTCTGTTTATGTACACTCTTCCCTGTTTCCCGGGTGGTGTTTTGATTTCTATATGTGCACAGTCTATGGCATCCATGACTTCAATGCAGTGTGCTACAGGGTAGAACTCCTGCATAGTTCTGGCTCTGTTCTGAGGTGTATGGGGAAAATATATGTAGTCACTGGCATGTTGTAGTATAACATTCAGGAATGGATGGAGGATCCTGGATGTTGATGCCTGTGACATCCCCAGCACATCCTCTGTTGGTCTCTGCAAGGTTCCTGGAACTAAAATTCTAAGTGCTACACATACTTTATTCTCCGCTGGTATTGGTTCAGTTGAGGATGACCAAGGTTGCAGAGTTCTTGTAGTGTGTCTCTATCTACCCTGTAGCACTCTACAATTTCCACTTCATGCAGATTGTGAAAAGTTAAACAGGGTCCAAAGACCCTTCTTCTTCGATTAGCACCAGAAGCAGCAGCAGCATAGACATGGGCCTGCTGCACATATACATGAATAAGAGCAAAAGCAGCCCCTAACATAGTTTCTGTGTAGACTCCTTTCCGTGGCTGCATTCCAATAGGTTTTGGAATTCACAGGGAAAAACAGCACTATGTCTACAAGGTTGCTTTATAACATGTTGAATAGCTCCTCCATCTTGGATTGGTTGGTCAGCATACAATTCAGCTGCTTATGCTGTAATCAGCATGCCACAGTGTTTACCATGTCTGTACAGATTGACACTGTGTGTAGAGCCACTTACTGAATACAAAAGCACCTTTGTCTAAACCTATGATCACTCCATCATTTTCAAGTTGCAAAATAAATATATATTCATTTTGCTATATTTTTTAATGCATTTTTTTAATTAGATGTTAAACCATAAAATTTATGTGTATTTGCTATATAATAATTATCTTCAGTTTTATTCAGAAATGATCTCAGAAGCCTGTATACTGTCATGTGGAGGACGAATAAAGGAACTAGGATTCAATAAAACAGTTTTATAAATAGCCATGCTTATTTAAACAAAAATGTCAAATTAATGTCTCTCAAGAATATCCTAAATAAATTTAAAGTGTCTGTAAGTTTAGCACTTTTAGCAAGAACAAAAGACACATCTTTTCTTAAGGGCTGACTTTTTATAATTAGTTAAACATGATGGGAAATGCTAAAAGCATAACTTTTAACATCTTCTGCCCAAATGAATGTTAAAATCCTCTACAATGCTGTGTCCAAATATATTTTGTTCTGTTCCTTCTTTATTTTTATTTCTTATTACATTTGAATTTAAAGATTCTTATGTGACTTGATTTACAAGGCTTTGCCAGACATGAGCTGCTCTGTGGACCGCATAGAGTATTGTTCCATTTTGAGAAAATCTGCTGGTTAATATTCATCATATCACAAACATCTTATACATTATTTATGATCTACTTAATGGCTTATTATTAGATGAATCTCCCAAATCTAGGATAATAGTAACAGATTGTTTATCCATGGATTTGACAGCATTTTCACCAGTTTTGTGCTCATTTTTTATCTTTGCTAATATTCAACAGTTTTGTAGCATTGAATCAGTGCTCATAAATCAAAATAAAGTTCAGTCTTACATGGTTTTGTGTGAAAAGAGTTATTAAGTCAAATACTCAGACATGAGCTCCATTTTAAGTATTTTCTGACTGAATGTTTTAATAGTAATTTGATATATAACATGCTTTCATGTTCTTTACCTTCACAGTATCCGTGCAACAAATCAGACATGGATTTAGCCCTAACAGGTGTGTTAGTAACTCTTAAATGCAGACGAATGCCAATAAATGATGGGCAGCATTTGAATACAATTCTGTCTCATGAAGCCTTTTATATATTGTAAAGTAAAATACTTTTGCTAAAGTCTGTATCCAATATTAATTCAGGAGTACTGTCTGAAACTTCATTTTATAGTGAGAAAGGATTGTCGTGACATTTGAGTGGTAGCTTCATAAAACCCAAATTAAGAAGGGAGTAGTATATCAAGGCTGAAATGCAAAAGAGGCAACAAAAGAGCTGACTTAGCAATAAAGCCAAGTCAATGTTACAATCTAAAATGTGACTGTATCATTCTGAATAAAATATAGTTTGTAACATATAAAACGCCTTTATTAACTTGACCTAAAACGTGATGTGATCAATACCAGTTAAAGAACTGGGGCTTCAACGGATATGAGGAAAATCAAATGCAAGTTCTTTATATAATAATGGCTAAATGTGCTAATGACCTCTTATTTTTGATACAAATAACCACTATATTTATTCAATGACTGGAAAGGTGTCATGTGCTGACACTCATACTTGGATGTTGTGTGCCTTCTCAACAGTAACAACTGAGAAGCTCACTGTGACAGGTGACTCACTGCTAATAAGATATTCATCAGCGTTGTTCTAGATTCACAAGCACCTAATTAGCACTGTGCTATGTGCTATATGTCTATAAATGCCAACCATTGGCCAAGAACATTGCTAGTAAATCTGTATCACCTTACACAACCTATGCTACCCTTTTTAGTTTTGTAAACCACTGTTATTATAGAGAACATTCTGGCTCACAGTAATTTATCTTTTTTGTTTTTGAAGTTGCCTACATATGGTAAAATTAAATAATATAGATTTTTTTTCTTCCTAGCTTATTCACTTAATTGCAAAGAGAAAAAGAAAGATAGAGGGAAAAAGTTTTACATGGAGCATCATTTCTCTAAATAGAATCCTGTCAGTTTTTTTATTTAAAAGTTATTCATATTTTTTAGGCAAAAAATAATATTTTAGTCTCTTTTTCTGCAACTTACAATCACTTTAAATATTTATTTGGCCTAAATGTCACATTGGTTGTGCATACATTTGTATTCATTAACAAATCTACAGTCAGTTGCAGGTACCATCATAGCTTATGTCACACATGTGCAAGCAGCACGGCTCAAGATTTCAGATTATTATTTTACATTACCTCAGTACCTATAGGAGTGAAAACCTTTTGTACATTTGTATTGATCTATTACTAGGTCATTCAGTGTTAGAGTCACCTGGATTAAGAGTGAAGCAAGGTTTTTATTGCTTGTCAGTGATTAATTTTTCTTTCTGATAGACTTATGAAGAAATGAGAATAATAACGTTTGGGGGGTTGCTTCACAAGCTGGGGTACAGTGAGCTGGGTGCATGATGATAGTCTGACTTCAAAATCAGAAAGTGCTCACTCTTCAACTGTAGAAATATTAAAGACCCACAATGCAAACTGCAGAGTATGCGAATGCAAGTCCGATAGCAATATGGAGAAGAGGACAGTGAAAGAACAAGTTGACCATCATGAGTAATGGGTGCAGTGTAATGTCAGACACAGTAGAAAAAGCTTGGTGGACAATCACAAGCATCACTTTTAGGACAAGTCCAACAGATAGGTGTCAATGTACTGGTAGGAGGTCTGCAAGTCCCCTCTCTAAAGGGTATAAAACATAGATGCAGCAAGGGATGCAGGGAAAGATGAAAGAGACGGGCAGTAGATGACTAAAGGCATGGAGCAATCTAAGCCTATTACACTGAATTTCCACACTGAAGTGACCTTTACTTTATTGCAAATGTAGCCCACTATGTGAAGTAGTATCTTGCTCTGTTAGATCTCCAGGTATCCATACACGTGGTTCAATATGTCTGGTGGGATGGTGTTGCCTATGCTGCCTGCAGCTATGGACAGTGTAATGAATGCTGTCAATGCAGTCTCCAATTCTTCGCAGTCTCAGTGATAACCAAGAGTGGTGCTAACCCATCCTGTATTGTAGTTGTCAGCATTTTGATGTCATACACTCTAGGATGGGCTTGTGCCGCATACACAGACAGCTGTTATGGGGATTCAGGAATACATTCTCTCCATATTGCATGGGTCTCTTTCGAAGATTCCCACAGACAATAACACATCTTTGCACAGCTGATATCCAGCTGTCTTTGACCATATGTCACTTTTTCCTTATTCACCCATTGGACAGACATGGCCCAGTCAACCAACTGTTCTACCTACTGCTTGGTAAGTCTTTCGATTTCCCTTAACTATTTGGTATTCATATTTGTGACATTTGTATATTTATCATATTCCCCAGCAACAAACACATTTTAAAATTTTTACTCTGATTTTTTTGCTGAACTAAAACTGGTTGGAACAAGACATAGGACAATTGACCGTGGACAGTATTACTAAAATCCTTGTATGAACAACAACTATTGACATATAAAAGGAAGAAAATTCATAGGGATATGCAGGACTTTTCTATGGGGAAAGTGTTTTTCTGGCTGAGGAATTCAACTATAAGTGAGACTGCTATTCCGATTAGAAATAATGTTGCTGGGTTAACAAATGAGAGTGTTGCCACTTTAACAACCAAGAGTTTAAAAGCGGTGCCCAATCAGGAAGCTCCCTCCATGTCACCTGAATCCAGTAACGTCATCAGGGAACCCTCCAAGTGATTGAGGTGAATGGGGGGAGCACGGAGGAAACATGGTGCCATTAATACAGTTTTAAATTTAACTACCCCTTCTGGTAATATGCAAATTAATGAGAAAAATGCCTTTAACTTAAAAATGAACCTACCTTCCCCTATAAACAATGCATTTTTTGGGAACGCTCTTACAGCAGGGAGAAAATGAAGAGGAAGCCATCCCTGGTGAGCGACAATGGGCTAACCCTGAAGAAAATATTTCCACTAAACCTTTATCACCAGCGGAAGAAAGACTTTTGAATAGAGGTATGACATTTATACCTTCAACTACAATGACTGTGACAGAAAATATAATTGAACTGAAAACATTCATACGTAATTTAATGTTAAAATCTATGTTTGATGGTTCTGAATGTGATGAAAGAAAAGGTAATGCTATGTTTTATAAAAACAATGCTATAATAGAAGCATCTGAGAGAGTATGTGAGAAGGAAATGTATGAATCATATGATAATAGAGTGGTAGGGAAGAGGTTTGTGAACTTGAATAAAGATCAAAATGAAGCACTGGTGAATCTCCAGCATGACATGCAAATAATAATTAGGCCTGCTGATAAAGGAGGCCCTTTAGTTATTATGGATAGAAGTTATTACAAACAAACAATGGAAGTCATGCTAAGTGATATTAATGTTTATGAAAAAATTAATGAGGAAAAACTGGATAGATGCATTTTGAATATAAATGACACCATATATGATGGCTTGCAGTGTTGTATAATAACACAAGATTTATATGAATATCTTTTAGTGAAGGAACCGCTTATAGATATTATCCAGGGAAATCCTAAAATATATAAACATCCGACAATACCACCCATGCGACCTATAGTCGCAGGGAGGGTATGGTGTACGGAACCGCTCTCGTATGTAGAAAAACATCTTAGGTCAGTATTAGCCAGGAACCATTATATATTACGCCATACACAACATTTATTGAAGGACCTCTATCAATATTTGAATAGTAGGGAAGGGAGTTATAGGTATCTACTAGTTACGTTGGATGTCAATCTTTGTTCACAGTCATACCTAATGACCTAGGGACTGATATGTTTAGACATTATCTATTGAATGATGGGCATTTAGAAGTCAAAACTACAGCTCTATTATCCATGTTAGTTTAGCTCATATTACAAAACAATGTATTTTTATTTGAGCATACCTTATATAGACAATTGGATGGCGTAGCTATTGGCACTTTGTGTGCCAATAGCTACGCCAACATTGTAATGGCCCAATGGGAGAAGCAGTATTTGTTAAGAATTGTGCCCCAAGGAGGCATAGCCTTATGTAGGAGCTTTGTAAATGACTTCTTCCTTTTATGGGAGGGGGATGTCACCACTGTACAACAATTTTTTTATAGTATTGATAATAGCACTAACTTCCTGAAATTCACCATGAAATGGGCCTATGAAACTATAAACTTCTTAGATGTGAGGATTAATCAGAATGCAAGGGGTTTGTTTCATACAGGAATCTATAGGAAATAATGCTATAGAAATGGTTATCTTCATAGATAGAGTATGCATCCTAGGCATATATTTAGAAACATAGTAAAAGGGCAAGGACTGAGAACTTCAAGACTGACTATTGATCAAGATACTTTAGAAAAAGAGTTAGCAGGGTTAAAGGGTAAATTCATTCAGAGAGGTTACAGTGAGCCAGAAGTGGACCATGGGCTCTCTAATATCCCAAGTTTGAGGGATACTATAGGGAAACTGTATTTTTCAGAACATATGGAAACTGCTCCATTAGTAATGCAATGGGCTGACTTTAAGCAAATAAGAATACCCATTACTTATTCCAGTAATGTAAATCTTATGTAGGAGATTTACAGAAAGAACTGGTCTATATTAAGTTCAGATGATAAAATTAAGCAAATTGTGGGAGATAAACCCACTATTGCATACAAAAATAAAAAATATTTAAAAAGGTTATTATGTTATTCTAGGGATGTATCAGATAATGTTAATACTAGGGATATAGGTACCTTCTCCTATTCTAAATGCAACTTCTGTCAGTATGTTGACACCAGTAGTAGATTCACACATCCTGATAAGGGTAAGACAATTGAATTTAAAGTGTTAGCTGATTGTAATGCTAGTAACTTAGTTTACCTGGCTTACTGTATAATGTGCTCCTCGTACTATATAGGGATAACAAATCATAGGTTAAAGGAACGTATGAGAGAACATGTTTATGACATCTCAAGGGAAGCTGACGACAATGCCCTTGCTAAACAGGTAGCTATGCATGATGCAACGCATAGGTTTAAGTTTTTGGAGGTAGAAATTGTTAGAGGCCATGAAAGAAGAGGGGATATTGTTAATAGAACAGAAACCATTAAGCTCGAATGGATAATTAGAATGAGGGCAACCAGGGGAAAATGATTAGGCTTCTATAAAGACTATTTTACAAGCAGGGAACCTGGTTAGATGAGAATATTAATGTCTTTGTCTTTTAATATCGATTGCCTTGCAACTGATTTTAATTGATTGTTAATTGTTTCTGAGTTTTTATTGGATGTAACTGTTTTAAATATCAAGTGATGTGTTTTTTTGTTGTCTGATGAAGCAGCAAAATCTGTCACGAAAGCGCTCACCATTAAAAGTTATTTTATATTGGACACTGGCTGTGGTTTGGTTATACTATATTTTGTGTTTCGTTGATTACTAAAATCTAATTCGACACAACAATTTGATAGAACTTACTCTGGTTAAAATGACTAAAGGGACACATGGTCAAATAAGTTTCTATAATATGTACAAAAGTGAGTGCCATTAATGTTTAAACATTGGTGTGGCTTGGAGTTTGATGAAGTTTAGGGTTAGAGTTGGAGTTGGAGTTCAGCTACAAGCCTTAAGGTTTGATAGTACAGGTAGTGTTGTCCCCTGTATGTGGACTACACTGCGGTGTATAGAATTCAGTTTATGGATACATTTGGGTTATTTCCATTCACTTTGGTTTTGGACTAATTGGTTTTCACTGCTGGTACTTATCTTTGTAGCCTTGAAAAAGTTCATTCAGCGATACAGTTTTTGATAACTTGACCTAGATCCATTTGAACTTTGACTACTGCCAGAGACAACATATATTTACTAATGAGTAGCTCACAAATCTCAATACAGTTACAAAGATATGTTCATATTTTGATTTACTGTTGAGCAGCTGAATGCCTGAGGGCAAACCTATAGTAGAAATTATTTTAGGTGATGCTAATAATTTTATTTCCATTCTTGCTCCAATAGCCCTAAAATGTCAAAATGTTTTCTTCAGTTGTTTGTGGTGCCCCCTCCTTCCCTTCACAGCATCAGCTGTGTTCTGATGTCCCTCATCAATTTCCACAGAAAGGGGGAAGAGAAGATCAGGGAATCCTGGTATGGTACTGCAACCAGAGTCACATCATGATCGAATGGAGCCCTAGGCAGGGTAATGGACTGCCCCCCCCCCCACCCCCACCAGCCATACCAATATCCCCATTACTTGACTTTCTCTCCACAAATACCAAAAGCAATGTTCAAATCTGTCAATGTGAATACTATTTTTTCACTTTGTATGATGGTCTCTAGAGATTTTGATTTAATTTAAAAAATGTATTTCAGACAGAAACACTGCCAGACATCTGCTAAACAAAATAAAACAAAATACTCTGACACTGAAAAGATTTAGCATGAGCAATAGTGAACTTGTTTTTCCTTAAAACTATTGAAAATGAATGCTTTAATTCAGTCAAACAGTATATAATGAAGCAGTAATCAATGGCTGTGTGTAATGCATTTGCTAACAGGCTAGGGCAGCCCACTAGATGCAAGTGTCCTTTTCAAGGGTAGCCTAGGAACACTGTTTGATGAAATATTTATTTGTTTATTTATTGCTTTTAATTGCAAAGAAACCCCAGCTAGAACAAGAGCCCATTTTCAGCAGAGGCCCTGGGACTAAAGATCTACATGTGCAATAATAATATAGATTCAGATATATGCATGCAAAGCAGAGTGTATAAAACTAGAAAGGTCTAGCTAAAACAGTGGTAGAATACATTTGTATACAATTACATTCAAGGCATATTACGAGTAATAGCTAAAAATATGGATAATTTTATATATAGAGATGAGGATATGACAGTACTTAAAAATGCTTTGTTATATTAATTTGAGTAAGTGAGACTAATGAGTCTCATTCAGGGAGTGCAATATTTATCAGCATGGAAGGAGATGGTCAACAGACCACACTGCTTTGCCAGGGATGGTCTGCACCTCTCCCCTCTAGGCTTTTGAATATTAGCTAAAACATTGTCTTCCACCACTGAGCCTTTTTTTATGCAATGCCAAACTGAAAGTACTTCTGACATAACAAATCAAAACCAAGACAATCTAACGATATTAGTGCTCAATGCTAGGAGTCTAAACAAAAAAAATCCACTCCCTTGAAGCTCTCTTTGCCCTAGAGAATGCTGATGTATGTGCAGTCACTGAGATGTGGTTTAAAGCCTCGGAGAGCACTTCAACACTGCAGCTACTTCACAAGCAGGGAATAAAGGTGGAGGTGTCTCTGTTTACATCAAAAATAAATACACTTCAAGGCTGGTCACACAGGACAATGAACCTGAGCTGCTCCATGTTTAAATCTCCATAGACAAACTCCAATACCACATCCTTGCAAGCTGTAGGCCTCATTCTATGACCCATGAAATCCATACCATGTATTTAAAGTTATTAGAAACACTAACCATCCAATCCAATGCCATATTCATGAGTGACTTTAATTGCCCTAATTTTAACTGGGAATCCCATATGACACCAAAAGTATAGACACAGAGATTCCTGGATTTTGTAAACACTAACTCCCTGGACCAGATAGTCAAGACACCAACCAGGGGTGCAACAATACTGGATCTGGTCCTCACTAATATGGGAGAGTGCTGCACACCCCCTACTGTAATGTCTTCCCTGGTAAGGACAGACCACAAAATTGTCTCTTTTGAAGTAAAAATAAAACCTGTACCCTATCTAAACCTGGAATATTCAGGAACTACTCTAAGGCTAACTTTGTGCTATTAAGTGAAAACCTGGCAAAATTTCAAGCCCTCATAAACCCTGAGAACACTGCTGCCTATGCAGAACTGTTCACAGAAACCCTGTACAAGCATGTTAATAGCTGCATAGAGGCAGTTGTACCCACCAGGATGAACAAGCCACCCTGGTGGAATCACAAAATCAATAGGCTGTATGAGAGAAGGAAGAAAATCGTGACAAAAATTAGGAAGTGCAGCATCCTGCAGGATAAAAGCACTCTCATCAAAGTAAACAAACAACTCAGAGGACAAATAAGGTCTACCAAAGCCAAATTTGATGTAAGTTTGGCCTCCAGGCCAAGGACAACCACAAAACATTTTTTAGCTATGTCACAACCTCAAAGATAATACAGAATTGTGTGCAGAGTTCATTGTAAATGGAGCCATCTATACTGAGCCAGAAGACATAGCAAACCTCCTGGCTGATAAATTCAGCATTAACTTTACCCCTTTCTCCTCCCCAACCGTCCCTCAGGAAATACCATAAAATATAACTCCCCCTACTATCACTTAGGGAACAGGTCCTTAATGCTCTCTCTAAGACCAAGAACACTGCATCAATGGGCCCAGAAAATATCCCAGGATGCCTTCTAAATAGAATGAAACGTGACCTATCAGGGCCACTGGAATTACTATTTAACTGTAGCCGCCAAACAGGCTTCGTGCCTCATGAATGGAGAACATCAACAGTCATCCCTCTGCACAAAGATGAGCCATCTACATATCCTGGAAACTACAGACCTGTAAGTCTTACTAGTCCTATATATAAAGCCATGGAAAGAATTATCATGGAAATGTTCAATAGAGATATAGTAAACCTCCAGACATTGGACCCAACCCAGTTTGGTTTCATCAAGGGCAGATCATGCCAACTCAACTTGGCATGATCTGCCCTTGATGAAACCAAACTGGGCAGATCATGCCAACTCATACCTATGAAACTATGAAAATAAGAAATGGGAGTAGAGAATGAAGAAGTATCTTATGCATATGCAGCAGTGAAAACTGGGAATGTAAAATTAGCAGAAAAATAATATGTGAACTGCTCCATGAGAAATAAACATTAAGAGAGTATTAATAATGTGAGGAGATGTGATAAAGATGGTATAACTAGTGTGAGGAAATATAGTTGATAGGCCACAGTTTAGAGGAGATTGTAACAGTAGGAGTAGGGAGGAAAGCAAGAGAAAATGAAAGGTTGAGGTAATGGGTTAGCCTAAGAAAGAAGTGGAATAAGGGGAATATGGTAATTGTTAAGCTATCCATGAGTTTATACTGGAAAGGAGCAAATGCCTAGTCAGGAGTTAATTAGATGAGATTTTGGATTTTTTAAAAGGAACTTGTGGAGAGTTTCTGTCTTAATGGCAGTGGAATAGTGTTCCAAATTCTAGCTACATAGATGGTATATAGAGAGTCTGCTGCAGAACTGTTTGACTTTGAGAGTTGTAGTAAGACTTTGGTATTAGACCATACAGATCTGGTCGGGGTGTAGGGCTCAATTACATAGGTGATGGATGGACAATTACTGGATTTGTGGATGAGTGTGTGGGTAGGGGGAAGTTGGGAATATGCAAGGTAGTGTAATAGTAGTTCAAGCCAGTCCAATTGTCTGAATGACAGTGGTGGGTTCTTTGGGAGAGGTTGGCAGCAAATTTAGGTTTATAGTGTGGTAAAAATGGGTGACACGTAGAGGAATGGGGACAGGGGGCTGAGACCATGTGTTTTCTAAAGGAGTCAGCCAGCAATATTTTAATTATTTATAGAGACCTTAGATTTTGATGCATTCTTTTTCATAATGCTGATAATCAAATATTATATTGTCAGCTTAACAGACTCCTAGCTATTTAGTAGGCTGAACAAGTTCTATTGTTGTATTGTTAGAGAAGGAAACAAGGAAGGAAGATTTTTTTTTATTATTGTATATTTAGGGAGGAAAATAATTAATATGGATTTTTTGGCTTGAGAAATAGCTATGAAATGTACACCTCAGTTTCAGCTGAGAAGGATTCCTGGGTTATTGTTTGTAAATCATTAAAGTTTTAGAATAACAGATAAGGGTAGAATCATCATAGTACTGAATGAGTGAGGCCCTTTTACTTGATGAGTGGAGGTTGTTTATGAATATGTTAAAGAGTATGGGGCCAGGTATGGAACCCTAGGGTATGCCAGCTGATATGGATAGAAAGGATGAGAGGCATTATACCATTTGACAGCTTGAGATCTATGAGAAAAGTAGCTGTGAAATATGTACAGGGATGAGCTATGATGTTTGTTTCTGTATAGGATGCCAAATTTATTATGTACCTTCTTTATTGTCTGTGATACATGAATGTTATATTTCAATTACTGTCAATAACAACACCTAATAGTTTT
Organism: Protopterus annectens; assembly: GCF_019279795.1. Lineage (NCBI taxonomy): Eukaryota > Metazoa > Chordata > Ceratodontiformes > Protopteridae > Protopterus > Protopterus annectens. The sequence continues at coordinate 691,836,740 of NC_056749.1, forward strand.
GTTTGGGAAACAAGAGATATAGTGGCATTACCTGCAGAAGGGGGGGGGGGTCTGTGACTGTTGTTTGGAAAAGCATAAGTTTGGTTTTGTTTGGGTTGAGAATAGGCTGTGAGTTAGAAAGCCATGATTCCACTGAATGTTGTGTTATTTACTGAAGTTTTGGTAGGGAAGGAGCAGCACGTATAAGAGTGGAGTCGTCCCCGTACTGGGCCAGGAAAGCAAGATGGGTTGCAGTGTGAAGATACTGAAGAGAAAGGGACCTAGAATAGAACCTTGTGTAACCTCTAGAGTCACAGGGAACAGAGGAGAGAGAGATCCTGTTGCCATTTTACATCTGTCTGGCAACCAGCTAACTAGTTCAGGAACCATGTAAGTGCAGAATGACTAAGGTTTAGATCTGAGAGTACAGACAGAATTTTATAGTGAGAAAGAATGTCAAAAGCCTTAGACAGATCTAGAAAGATAGCTAAAGCTATTTTGCCTTCATTCCTATATTGATTAATGGCATTAGTAAAACTCAAAAGAGCAGTTGTGGCACTATGGTTGAGCTAAAATCCATGCTATGATTTTGCTAGTAGATTATTAGTCCAGAAGTTGTGAGTGTATACACTTTTACAGTATTTTGGAAAGTGGAGATAAAATAGCAATAGACCTATAATTGGAGAGATGAGTTAAGTTACCACCTTTATGTAAATAAATTATGTGTGAGACTTTCCAGATAGCTGGGACTTGCAGTTTAGAGATGGATCGATTGATGAGAACGGAAATGGGGTAGGAGATGGCATCAGCTGAAAGTTTAAGATACTCTGCTTGTAAGTTATCAGCTGCTATGGTTGTTGGCTTAAGTTTTCTAAGTAATTTTTTTATCTTATCTGTTGGGACAGTATGAAGTGAGAAGGTATTGTCATTCTTGTTTGATGTTAAAAGATCTGTTGGAGGAGGAGAGCAGCTGTTTTTGGTGAGTGATAGAATGGATTTGGTGAAATATTTGTTAATTGGGCTGTGGTGCTATGTAGGGTATTTGAGGATGAAGGAGATGGTGTTGAAGCTTGCCCAAGATATAGGATTTTTTTTATTGCTGACCAGACTTTTTGTGGGTTGTTCTGATGTTTTATTTGAATGTCACTTTAATAGTTTTTTTGTCTTGTTTGATATGCCTTTTACCTTTATTTCTGAGTTCTTATCATGACTGATGATTTGTTTGAGCTTTGTTTGTATGTCATAGCTCCCAAGCCTTATCTCTTAGTTTGAGTAGTGCTTTTGTTTCCGTAGTTAGCCATGGGGTAGAATTTGACTTTGCTCTTATTGTCCTAGGTAGTGCTTATTTTTTTAGTATATTGAGGAATGTGGAGTTGAAATAATCTACTGCAGCATCTAGGGGCAAATGCTTTAGAGGTGACCAGTTACACAGTCTGAGGGTGGATATAATGATTTAAGGGTTAAAAGCTCCTCTCTTTCAGATTTGTTGATGATAGTATGTTTAAATGGAGTAATTTGCTGTCTAAATAAAAAGGTTGGAAGGTGGTCACTGAGGCTATCAGGGAGATAGCCAGCTTGTAGGGAGTAGGAAGGCATGTTAGTGGACCAGTTAGTATTAAAGTCACCCATAATAATTGTTTCCTCTGGCAGAGTTTTGATGTCCAGTGGAGGATGTGTTCTATATTGGCAAGGTTTTTTCCAGGTGGAATATAGGGTCCTGCTATGACTAAGTGTTAATTATAGTTTATTTTCAGTGTAGTAAATAAGATCCATGCATTGCTAAAGTTTGGGATGTTTTGGTCAAGGGTTTAAATATTACATAAAGTGAAAAATGGCTCAGGCTCACAGAAAACAGCAAAATCAGGTTTATTCAATGTGACTGAAAGACTTCACTGGCAGAATTTATCCACAATGGCATTCTCATTAATCTGTACCTGCCAAAAGGAGTACAAAAAGTGGTTAGCAATGAAGATTTCCGATCAAGCAAAATTTGCCAAAATGAACTTTTTGCATCTAAGACCGAAAAAAACAGTGACATTTGGCATGAGCAGCAACTTCTTTGATTGCACGCATTGGATGATGAGGTTATTTTAGTGCTTTTTTTCAAGTCTTGTGGCACAATACATATTCTAATATCATCTGAGTTATTCTTATGAGCTACTACCATGAATGATACCCATTCAGTTGGTTCTTCTACTGGACAAATCACTCTTTGCTGCACCATTCTGTCTAGCTTGGCTTTGACTCTACCCTGCATAACTACTGGAACTTTCTGTGCTGGTTTGACAACTGGGCTGACTTCAGGGGCTAACTGGTACACAAATGGGAGTTTGCCTAGTTTGTCTGCAAAAATATCAGCATAGGTAGAAAAAAAATAGACTGGGTGAAATTAGAACAGTTGTCTTTCAAGCTTACCGGGTGGTTTTCCATAATTAATGAAAGCAATCCCATTTTCAAACTGTCTTTGAGACCTAATAATGACTGTATGTCCTTTTGACTATGTAAAATTGCAAGTCATAGCTGGTCCCAGCAGAATAACATGAAAGCACTACTGAGCCTTCAGTTGGGATTTCTTTACCAGCATAAGAAACTAGTTTTGCACACTTAGCCAAAACAAGCTTCTTACCAGCTCTTACTCTAGCAAATGTTTCTGCTGATATAACATTATACTTTGAACCAGTATCAACTTTGAGCTCTATAGGTGTCCCATTAATCCGAACAGTACAAAATACTTCATTATTTGCCCACAGATCTACTGCATTGACTGTTTCACTAAGCACAGACACACCATCAACATAAAACATAAGGTCACAGCTTTTTAATTGATCACCTTTTTTCTTGAATGCTCTTTTCTAATAAAATAATGGATCTCTTTTGATTTACAATACCTTTGAAAATGATTCCACTTTCTATATCTGTGGCATTGCTGACCAAAAGCTAACCACTTTTCTCTTTCAGACTCATGATTTTCACCACAATTATGACAGTTGACTATGAGGCTAGGTGGAGGCACATGCTTTGAGTTTGCTGGCTTACCCTTGTGCTTCACTGACAGGGGCGGCCCGTGCTATTGGACTGCAGCCCCTCAACTTCAAACTAACAAAATAAAAAAAATAAAAAGAAAAAAATATTTTAAAATTTCGCAGACTTCGCACATGCGCACTAGTCCAGACTGCTGCTGAGACAGCATGGAGCATGCGCAGATTGTCTCAGCAGCAGTCCTGATTGAGACACGTGAACAGGAGCGCTCCCACAAGTCTATGCAGTTTTAAACTGCATAGACTGCCTGGGAAAACACGTTGGGGTCGGCAGTCAGGAGAAGGATCTCGGGTCTGGATTGGAGCTTGCTGCAGGGGAAGATCTCGCGACAGGCAAGGTCAGATTTGCGCGGGTTTTCAGCTGCACTCGTCAGGGGTTTTGTGGACAGAGACCTGGATTTATGGACTTAATGGTGGTTTTGTGGACAGGGATTTACTACAGGACCACGTAAGTGTACAGGGATTGTGTGTGTGTGAAAATGCCCCTGGTGCAATATACTGGTGGTGTGGTAGGGAATACCTCAGGCTTGAACCCTGTACCTTGTATGCAGTTGTTAAAGACCTGAATTCCCTACCCACCACCATTTGTAAAAAAATTGCAGATTTTTGCCTCATATTTGATCTGATCTGTTCCTCATAATATCTGTGGTTTATAAATGTTGCAATGCTTGATATTTGATGGTGCAGTGGTAGCATTGTTGCCTCACAGCTGCAGGTTCTCAGGTTTGCTTCTTGGCTGGGGTGCCTTCTTTGTGGGGGGGGGGTCTGTATCTTCTCCCTGTGTTTGTGTGGGTTTGCTTTTGTGTCCTCCCATGTTACAAAGACATGTCTGCATTATTTCTTCCTGGGCCTCTGCTGAGAATTGTTTTTTTTATTCCAAGTCAGACTGTCCTGATTAACAAATGTTAAATAAAATTGACAGGCATTTGAATTTCAGACTTCAGGTTTCTGAATGTGTAGTTCCTTACATATTTGATGGTGCAGTGGCAGTATTGTTGCCTCACAGCTATAGGTTTTCTGGTTTGATTCTTGGCTGGGGTGCCTTCTGTGTGGAGTCTGCATCTTATCCCTGTGTTTGTGTGGATTTGCTCTGGTGTCCTACCATTTTACAAAGACATGTGTCTACAGTATTTCTCCCTGGGCCTCTGCTGAAAATTGTTTTTGTTCCGTCAAGTAAAATTGACAGGCATTTGAATTTCAGACTTCATATTCTTCAGAAAATACATAGTAAAACAACGTTTTATTCTAGCAATAAATATATAGTAACACAACCTTTTATTATAGCAATTTTTTAAGTTTATAAGATGGCTATTTGAAATTTGTCCTTATTTTTGGGACTGTAATACCCTGTTAGTGGCTTTGTCCAGGTTTTTTGTGCTAAGGTTGACAGCTATGGCAAGAACTGAATTCACTGAATATGTTTGAAGGCTGTATTCCCTCATTACTGGGTTTGTCCAGGTGTTTTGTGCTAAGAGGTTGACAGCTATGGTGAGAACTGAATTCATTATATGATAGCCATTTAAGTTTCAGTCTTCCTCTCTTTCACAAAGCAGCTGATTTGGTGTAGTGGTATGTTGCTCTTGACTGTTTTGCACAGGGACCTTGGCAGTAAAATGTACGGTGGTAACACAGCATTTTTCTTTCACAAAGCAGGTGATTTGGCATAGTGGTATGTTGTTCTGACTCTTTTGCACAGGGACCTTGGCAGTAAAATGTATGGTGGTAACACAGCATTTTATTCTAGCAGCTTTCCAAGATTATACAAGCAATGTTTAATGTGTCCCTGGTTTTTGCCCTTTTGACCCACCCCAATAAATTTGGCTTTTTCCAGACTTCTTGTGCTGCGAAGTTGAGATGCAGTTGAGTATTGAGTAGATTTTACAAGGAGCTGAGAGCTGCAGGGGAAGAGAAGTTTAGTGCTGATTATGCTAAATCAGCCCACATTTCTAATAGCACAAAAGGTTGTGTACTTGCTTTTGATGCAGAAGGTTGTTGGTTCTACTCCCATAAGGGGTGAATGCTGCCGTACTGAAAATTAAGATACTAACTATGAGCCTGTTATCAGTTTGCCATCCATTTCCTATTGCAATATTACTAGCTTATTTTTAATGTAATTTAGGCAATTTATTCCTCAGGGGCATCAGACACTTTATTTTTCGATGAAACCATGAAATATAAAGGTGATTGCTAGCACCAACCTCTTCATTACAGATTTATTTAACATGGAATTATTTAGATGACTTTTTTACTACTTCAGAGATTGTGCATATTTACTGATAATGGTGGACTGTAGAATTGTGCATATTTACTGATAATAGTGGACTGTAGAAGTTTGAGTAGACTTTTATGATGGAAATGTTCTGAATTGGACAGTTTTGTTTCATTGTTTACTGGAAAAATGTTCAAAGCAATAGGAAGGTGTATCAAAGAGCACATGTATGTTTCATATGCAAGGGGCCTATGATTTGAAAACAGCCCAGAATTAATTTTTATCTGCCACGGGTAAAATGTATTTTCTTTGAATGTGGGTTTTAATGTTGTTTCAATGAATGTGAGTTTCAAGGGCAGAGAAGGTTTAATGCCAAGTTTGTTTAGCAGATGTCTTAGTGTTTGTGCTGTAAAATGCAAAATAAAACTTTCAAATGAAGTTCAAATCATCATAGAAGTAAATCAGTATGCACATTAGTGTTTATGGTAAATGGAGTGAAATAGCAAAGTAATGGATCATTGGAATGGCTGCAGGGAGGCTCCATTCGACCATGGTTTTGTGAGGGGAAGGGCGGCAAACTTAGACAGCCCCAGCTGAACTATACCTCCCAACTGTCCAGATTTTCAAAGAATGAATAGATTTTTTGCTTCTTATTTTTGGTTTGTTCCTCATAAAATTTGTGGTTTTCTGGCAAATCATTTAGGAATTATGTCACTAAATAATGACACACTAGTTTCAGACTTCATAACGTTCAGAAAAATGCATGCTAAAGTAAGACCTGTTCTATCAACTGTCCCAGTTTATAGAAGAGCAATTTTTAGTAATGTTTATATGTTCCCCCCAATATATTTGGCCTTGTCCAGATTTATGTCCCAGTTTATACAAGAGCAATTTTTAGTACTGTTTATATGTTCCCCCGATATATTTGGCCTTGTCCAGATTTATTGCATTAACAGGTTGAGAGGTACAGGCAAATAAATTGCTTTATAGAATTAGGCATAGCCAAACCTCTGAACTGTCCCTGATTTTGACTCAAAATGTTGCTCTTCCCCTAATGATCCCTCCGCAAAATAGCAATTTTGGAAGAAAACATGGAGGGTTTATAATTAAGAAATAACTGTAATAATCAGATTACTTTTATTTCAGAAATGCATGTAGATTATTTTATTTTGTCAGCTGCTCAAGTTAGCAGTACTAATATTAAAGTGTCCCTTCTTTGACAGGTTCCCAGCTGTATTGTGTTGCTATTTTATATTTTTACATCACATTTTTGGTCCATTTTTCATAAAATTGCGTTTTTTTGGCAAATTAGTGACAAATAATTAAAGACTGAAGTTAGAAAATAATGACAGACATTTGAGTTTCAGATTTCATACCATTCAGAAAATTCATACTAATGCAAGACCTCTATTAGCTTTCTAAGTTTATAAGAGCAATATTTTAAAAATTTTCCTTATTTTTGGGCCTTTGTCCCATTTCTTTGTATGGCTTTGTCCAGATTTCTTGCTCTGAGGTTGAGAGGTATGACAAATGTGTCAGGGCCATCACAAGTCAGCCAGAGACATTTCAAATGGTGGCATACTTGTTACACCCCACACCCCCATGTAGTGACTCTGGATGTGTCGAAGCAAGGCAAGGAGTAGTTATGCAGTGTAAATGTGCAGAGAATCCCACCCATCCAAGGTAGACACAAGTACTAGAGTGGCTTTTCATCTGTCCTTGATTTTTACAGAATGGTCTGGTTTCTGTCATATTTTTTGTACTGTTGATTTATGCTTATTACTCAAAGTGCCTGTTGCTCTGTGTTTAAGTAGCAATACTTTAATGACCATCAGGTAAGCTTGGCTGAGATTGCAAGATGCAAGTAAGCTTTAATAAGCATACTGTTAAAGAATTGCCAACATTGAAAGCCTTTCTGTTACCATGTAGAGAATACTTAACTAGATAATGTATAAGCCTTGGGTATTGAAATGCATATGCCAGTATTTGTAATAAAGGACAGAATTACATTATTTTAAGAGTCTCATTACACTTGGAGACTTCCAGTCATCTCTGCAGGCTTTACCCGTAAACCGAATGCCAATCGCGTGGTCCATAACCTGTACAGTAATCCTTTTAAGCAATGTATCTTGAGCTTATTTCTTGTTTGCTTTTCATTTTTTACTTTGATCATGTTTTCCCCATGAAATAAGTAGATGTCAGGCAACAGGTCTTTTTTTGGATAAGGAACATTTTTACAAGTGGGGGCATCAGAGATTTCTACTTTCAGCATGTTACTTGTTACTTTAATAAAGCTGAATATAAATTATAATTAGAACTGCAGTGCAAGAAGTGGTTTGAGTTGAGTGCTGCTTGATTTTCTTATACTTGATTTTGACTGGCATTCCATTAATGTATTTAAAAAAAGTAATTTATTTTTTCATGCCTCACAACCTTTTTTGTTTCCATCTAGATATTAAGCTGTCATGCAGCCAATGCATTGAAATATTTTTATTCTTCTACACTTCATTTTGTCTTGATTGGACTCTCATGACGACTGTTTGGCACCCAGTGCAGTATATTTAGTTTTTGTGGTTTGCTACTACAGGTGTGTGTGTGTGTGTGTGTGTGTGTGTGGTAGGGAATACCTCAGGCTTGAACCCTGTACCTTGTATGCAGGTGTTAAAGACCTGAATTCCCAACCCACCACCATTTGTAAAAAAAAAAACTGCAAATTTTTGCCTCATATTTGATCTGATCTGTTCCTCATAATATCTGTGGTTTGTAAGTGTTGCAATGCTTGATATTTGATGGTGCAGTGGTAGCATTGTTGCCTCACAACTGCAGGTTCTCAGGTTTGCTTCTTGGCTGGGGTGCCTTCTTTGTGGGGTCTTTATCTTCTCCCTGTGTTTGTGTGGGTTTGCTTTTGTGTCCTCCCATGTTACAAAGACATGTCTGCATTATTTCTTCCTGGGCCTCTGCTGAAATTTTTTTTTGTTCCAAATCAGACTGTCCTGATTAACAAATGTTAAATAAAATTGACAGGCATTTGAATTTCAGACTTCAGGTTTCTCAATGTTTAAGTCCTTGCATATTTGGTGCAGTGGTAGTATTGTTGCCTCACAGCTATAGGTTTTCTGGTTTGATTCTTGGATGGGGTGCCTTTTGTGTGGAGTCTGCATCTCCTCCCTGTGTTTGTGTGGATTTGCTCTGGTACCCTGTCATTTTACAAAGACGTGTCTGCAGTATTTCTCCCTGGGTCTCTGCTGAAAATTGTTTTTATTCTGTCAGCAGTAAAATTGACAGGCATTTGAATTTCAGACTTCATGTTCTTCAGAAAATACATAGTAACACAACCGTAACACTACCTTTTATTCTAGCAATTTTCTAAGTTTATAAGATGAATATTTGAAATTTGTCCCTATTTTTGGGACTGTATTCCCCTATTATTGGCTTCGTCCAGGTTTTTTGTGCTAAGGTTGACAGCTATGGCAAGAACTGAATTCACTGAATGTTTGAAGGCTGTATTCCCTCATTACTGGGTTTGTCCAGGTGTTTTGTACTAAGAGGTTGACAGCTATGGTGAGAACTGAATTCACTAAATGATAGCCATTTAAGTTTCAGTCTTCCTCTTTTACAAAGCAGCTGATTTGGCGTAGTGGTATGTTGCTCTGTCTGTTTTGCACAGGGAGCTTGGCAGTAAAATGTATGGTTCTAGCAACTTTCCAAGATTATACAAGCAATGTTTGTGTCCCTGGTTTTTGGGCTTTTGACCCCCCCCCCCCCAATACATTTTGGCTTTTTCCAGTTTTCTTGTGCTGCGAAGTTGAGTATTGAGTAGATTTTACAAGGAGCTGAGAGCTGCAGGGGAACAGAAGTTTAGTGTTGCTTAAGTGAAGTTGGTTTGCCTTGTTAATAGCACAATAGGTTGTGTACTTGCCTTTGATGCAGAAGGCTGTGGGTTCTACTCCCACAAGGGGTAGATGCTGCCGTACTGAGAATGTTTTCCTTGGTGAAGATACTAACTATGAGTCCGTTATCAGTTTGCCATCCATTTCCTCTTGCAATATTACTAGCTTATCATTTTTTTAATGTAATATAGGCAATTTATTCCTGAGGGGCAACAGACACTTCATTTTTCGATGAAACCATGAAATATAAAGGTGTTTGCTAGCAGCAACCTCTTCATTAGTTACAGATTTCTTTAATGTGGAATTATTTAGATGACTTTTACTTCTTCAGAGATAGTGCATATTTACTGATAATGGACTGTAGAATTGTGCATATTTACTGATAATGGTGGACTGTAGAATTGTGCATATTTACTGATAATGGTGGACTGTAGAATTGGGCATATTTACTGATAATGGTGGACTGTAGAATTGTGCATATTTACTGATAATGGTGGACTGTCGAATTGTGCATATTTACTGATAATGGTGGACTGTAGAATTGTGCATATTTACTGATAATGGTGGACTGTGGAAGTCTGAGTAGACTTTTATGATAAATGTTCTGAACTGGGCAGTTTTGTCATTATGCATTTTGTTTCATTGCTTACTGGAAAAATGTTCAAAACAAATTTAAAATGCCCTCTAACAACTGTAATATATTGTACAAGGAATATAATTTAGTACAATGAGGAAGGTGTATCAAAGAGCACATGTATGTTTCATATGCAAGGGGCCTATGATTTGAAAACAGCCCAAAATTAATCTTTATCTGCCACTGGCAAAATGTATTTTCTTTGAATGTGGGTTTCAATGCTGTTTCAATGAATGTGAGTTTCAAGGGCAGAGAAGTTTTAATGCTAAGTTTTCATTGTGAGACTGCATTGCTTTGTTTAGTAGATGACTTAGTGTTTGTGCTGTAAAATACAAAATAAAACTTTCAAATGAAGTCCAACTCATCATAGAAGTAAAGCAGTATGCACATAGTGTTTATGGTAAATGGAGTGAAATAGCCAAGTAATGGTTCATTGGAATGGCTGCAGAGGCTCCATTCAACCATAATTTTGTCAGGGGGGAAGGGCAGCAAACTCAGACAGGCCCAGCTGAACTATACCTCCCAACTGTCCAGATTTTCAAAGAATGAATAGATTTTTGCTTCTTATTTTTGGTTTGTTCTTCATAAAATTTGTAGTTTTCTGGCAAATCATTTAGAAATTAAGTCACTAAATAATGATACACTGAGTTTCAGACTTCATAACCTTCAGAAAAATGCATGCTAAAGTAAGAACTGTTATTCTATCAACTGTCTCAATTTATACAAGAGCAATTTTTAGTACTGTTTATATGTTCCCCCAATATATTTGGCCTTGTTCAGATTTACTGCATTAACAGGTTGAGAGGTACATGCAAATAAATTGCTTTATAGAATTAGGCATAGCCAACCTCTCAACTCTCCCCGATTTTGGCTCAAAATGTTGCTCTTCCCCCTAATAATCCCTCTGCAAAATAGCAATTTTGGAAGAAAACATGGATGGTTTACAATTAAGAAATAACTGTAATAATCAAAGTTTTAGATTACTTAAAATGCATGTAGATTCTTTTATTTTGTCAGCTGCTCAAGTTAGCAGTACTAATATTAAAGTGTCCCTTCTTTGATAGGTTCCCAGCTGTATTGTGTGGCTATTTTATATTTTTGCATCACATTTGGTCCATTTTTCATAAAATTGTGTTTTTTGGCAAATTAGTGACAAATCACTAAAGACTGAAGTTAGAAAATAATGACAGACATTTGATTTCAGATTTTATACCCTTCAGAAAAGTCATACTAATGCAAGACCTATTCTATTATCTTTCTAAATTTATTAGAGCAATATTTAAAAATTGTCCTTATTTTTGGGCATTTGTCCCACTTCTGTGTATGGCTTTGTCCAGATTTCTTGCTCTGAGGTTGAGAGGTATGACAAATGTGTCAGGGTCATCACAGTCAGCCAGAGACATTTCAAATTGTGACATACTTGTTGCATCCCACTCCACCATTTAGTGACTCTGGATGTGTCCAAGCAAGGCAAGGAGTAGTTATGCAGTGTAAATGTGCAGTGTGCCCCCCCCCCCCCCATCCAAGGTAGACACAAGTACTACAGTGGCTTTTCATCTGTCCTTGATTTTGCAGAAAGGTCTGGTTTCTGTCATATTTTTGTACTGTTGACTTATGCTTATTACTCAAAGTGCCTGTTGCTCTGTGTTTAAGTAGCAATGCTTTAATGACCATAAGGTAAGCTTGTCTGAGATCATAAGATGCAAGTAAGCTTTAATAAGCATACTGTTAAACAATTGCCAACATTGAAAGCCTTTCTGTTGTTGCCATGCAGAGAATACTTGACTAGATAATGTATAAGCCTTGGGTATTAAAGGACAGGATTCCATTATTTTAAAAAGCTCATTACACTTGTTGGAGACTTCCAGTCATCTCTACAGACTTTATCCGTAAACTAAACAGAATGCCAATCATGTGTGGTCCATAACCTGTACAGTAATCCTTTAAGCAATGTATCTTGAGCTTGTTTCTTGTTTGCTTTTCATTTTTTACTTACATGTTTTCCCCATGAAACAAGTAGATAGTTGTCAGGCAGCAGGTTTTTTTTGGATAAGAAACATTTTTACAAGTGGGGGCATCACAGAGATTTCTACTTTCAGCATGTTACCTGGTACTTTAATAAAGCTGAATATAAATTATAATTAGAACTGCAGTGCAAGGAGAAGTGGTTTGAGTTGAGTGCTTCTGGGTTTTCTTGTATTTGATTTTGACTGGCATTCCAGTAATGTATTTAAAAAGTAATTTATTTTTTCATGCCTCACAACCTTTTGTTTCCATCTAGATATTAAGTAAGCTGTCATGCAGCCAATGCATTGAAATATTTTTATTCTTCTACACTTATTTTTGTCTTGATTGGACTCTCATAATGATGGTTTGCCACCCAGGGCAGCGTATTTAATTAAAGTTAGTTTTTGTGGTTTTGAGCATAGCTCCTCCCCTTTCTAGTTGGCCACACTCCTTCCCCTTGACCCCACCCATTCAGCTGTCTCCTGCAGCCCCCCTTTGATTTGAAGTCACCAGCCGCCACTGTTCACTGAGCATGTCCACTTTACAGAGCACACCTTGGAATTTGCTAGAAAGGTTCTGGGTTTCACTGAAGTTGCTCCTCCCTTGGGCTTGTATCTTTTAACCACGTGCTACATACTATCAACATTAGCTTTGTCGCAGCTCCTTCTAAAGCTATTCTCATTTGTAGGCATCTCTGTGTGCTTTTCTGTGAGCTCATGTATCTGACAAGTCTCTATGGCCTTATTCAAAGTTAAATCAGTCTTGAAATGAAATCTTTCTCACTGCATCATCTTTAATACCACGCACAAGCCTGTCTTTTATCAATTCATCCCTTAAATCACCAAATCTCCACATTTTTGCCTTATTTCTCAAGTCAGTTATATATGCTGCAAAACTTTCAACAGGCTTTTGATTTATTATGTAAAATAAGTGCCTTTCCATTGTAATATTCATTTGGGGGTTACACATTTCTCTAAATTTATGTTTTAAGCACTCTGGATCTTCCCTTGTTTCAGCCAGTACCACTATATGGCAGTTTCACCCTCTCCTGCATACACAGCAGGTGTATAGACAAATGAACATCTATCAATGGCTTCTGAACCAGGTAAATTAAGCAGAATAAATGCCTTTCTACATGCATCTTTGTCAGAAAAATGCAGCCTGTATGAAAATATTGTACTCTTGCTCAAACACTCTCCAATTTTCTGCAATATTATTATCAAATACAAGTGGAACAGGTCTGTGAAATCCTTCTGCCATGCCAACAAAGTATGCTTAAACCCAATGCAAAATGGCCCTGGTAATTATGTATGAACATGCACACATACCAGGTAATTTTAACCACATTCAAATGCACAATAAACTTTTTAAAAGACTGTACTTTGGGAAATAGTCTTTGAAATGCCTGCATTTTGTGAAATAACTGCACTGTAATACACAAACTTGTGAACACTGTGTACATTTTGGATATTTTAAATAGCTTTAGCTAATACAAAAAAGTAGCACATAGCAAGAAATATGGTCATTTTTCCTTGTTTTATACATTTTATGAGATTCAGATATTGTTTTAAACACTTTCATAACTATTTTGAATATTTTTATCAATATATCGCAGTTTCGGACATTTTGTTTAACTAGAAATTAAATTTGAGCATTCTGAGTGCTTTGTTTCATATTTTTTGAGTAAAAAATCATTTAAGTGAATTTTAGTACCTAGAATTAATTTCTGACCTGTTTTGTGAGTCGTTTGAGTAGCAGGGATGATCCACTCCTATATATTCCTCCAACTTTAACTGAGTGCCTCATGGTCTCGACTCTGGATCTCATTCTGACACCATGTCACTTGTCTTGTATAGCTAGTTAAGACAAAGAGGCTTGGGTGTTCCTTTATATACTTTATTACATACAAACACATCAGGATTGATAGCATCAACATAAAATATAGATGAACTAACTGGCTGACCACTACACATATATACATGCTTACATCTTTACAGGTCTCTACAAAATGGCAGTCTTGCTTGCACATGCTCAGTATTTGTACACATGTGCTAGCTCACTGGAAATCTTCATAAAGGTCCATACACACTCTGATCTATATAACCTATTTATGTTGTACCCTGGGGGGAATAATTTCAGTGTTGTCAATGTCTGGTTTCAGCTAGGTTTCTGTTATTACAGCAATATCTGGTGAGAAGAGTAAGAGGGTGGTGTGGAATTCCTGAACTTTGTTAACAAAACTCCTTAGATTTATATTTAGGAGTAGTAAGTTGGTCCCTTCCTTGGGTAGGTTAAGGATGCCCCGGGGTCATAAGGTAGGTGGGTTACAGAATTTTGATGGGTTGGGATTGGGGCCAGGGTCTGGATAGATATTGCCACTAAGTTGACATGATATTTTTATCAAATGGCTTAGGAGTTTAGTTTTGAATTCATCATATTTGAGGGAGATGTCAGGTGGAGTATTTACAGGGAGCAATGTATAAGTGGCTTGATGAATGTATCTAGTATTGTAGATGGCAGGTGATATCAGTAAGGTTGTGGGTTTTGTTTGTAGTGGGAAAGGGAAAGTAGTAGTGTGGATGGTTATTGACATGGATAGATGAGTTTGGCAGGAGGTCTGATGAGCAGCTATTGAGAGGGTTATGAGGACTGTAGTATATATGAGTGTCATTTTGATTATAGTACTGTGTGTATATATTAGAATATGTTAAAGTAGAAGAAAAGGCAGTGTTTACTATTGATGCAGTGTTTCTGCTGTAGTAGTATAAAAATATATCAATCTTCTAACTAGTTTGTATGTTTGCTGGGTGCTAAAATAAAGTAAGTGTGAGGGGTGTAAGAGATGTATTATTGAAGGAGTAGTAGATAGGCAGGGATTGGATATTAAGAATAGTGAGCTAATAGGAGGTATGTACTTGATTGGTGGTGGGTAAGTTGTGGGTATGGTTTGATGAAAATAAATGTAGGAGTATTGGGGGTGGGTGGGATGTGGGACTAGGGTAGGGGAGTGGAGTGAGCCCGAGCATAGTGAGGGCAAACTGAGTGGGTGGAACTTGCTTGCCCACAGCATGCACAAAAAATATTTAAAACAGAGGGACAGAAGGTAGGTACCAGAACTCACTAATATTCAAGTAGACTGTTAAGTTAGTTAATGTGCACTCTCAGTCACAGTGTTGTTTAAGACAACAGCAAAGTAAAACTAATTAAGACAGGAAGAGCTAGCTGATTTTGTATAAATCTGCCAACCAGGCTGCTGAGGACAATATTGATACTCTGTTTGTGAGAACTTTTAGGGATGGAGGGAATCAATATAGGGCTATAAGAAAAATAAGCAAGTGTCATCTCTGGCTGTTTGTGACAATTACTGGATTAATGCTACTTTAACAATATAAGGTTTCCATAATGGAGCACCTACATTTAGCACTTGTAGGCACAGACTCTTGCAGGTATTTACTTAATTGTTCAGAAAGGGTGGAGGTAATATGGTTGAAATGTAGTGTAAGTGTGACTGGATGGGAATTGTGGGTACGGTAGGGGAGCACAGTGGGGTCCCAACCCAAAGGACAGGGCTGTTTTAGAAACGAAAAGCTATGCGAGCTATCTGGGTAAGAGGTTTGCTACATATGTCAGGGTTTTATTTTATTTATTTTTATTTATTTTATTTTACATTTGTTGACCGGGATTGCCTGACTGAGCTGAAGAACTCTTTTTCAGCAGAGGCCCGGGGAGAAAAGCTACAACATATTATAAAATTTTCATTATAAATTAGCATTAAACAGCAATATTACAGGATTATTACAGAGTATTAAGTAGCAATACAATGTTATAGAGTTTCAATAATCAGGAGTATAGCATAACTATTTCAAGATGTATAAAAAGAAATATGTCATAAAGATGAGTATAGTTTGGGGGGTAAGTGGTTAAAAAAACAGTTTTATCATGATATAGTTGCATGAAGGCAAGACAATTACAGTAGAATGTTTCTCTGAGGCAATTTGCTTAATAGATTTTAGAAGACAGTAGAAAGAGTAGTCAAGGAAGATTAGAGAGAGCTAGTGAGAAGAGTGAGTTATGGGCAGAAAGTAGATTAAGGTATGAGAAGTAGGGGATGTTAAGGAGAGAGAGTGCATTGGCAGGACCAGTGACTTTTAAAGTGCTCTTTGGTGGCTGTCTTAAATTGTTTAGGATGTGTAAGGGTCCTGATTACTAGTGGGAGCCTATTCCATGCAATAGTGGGGTGATAACTGTACATGTTGCATCCAAATTTAGACTTGGGTTTGTAGATTTGTAGTAGGTCTTGGTTAGAGCTTCAGAGAGGTCTGGAGGGAGGGAGGGAGATGAGAGGGGATAGTGCTGGGCAGTAGGAAGGCTGGTATAGGATAGAATGGATGATCTGGAGCTGAGAGAGAAGAAGCTGGTGGGGTAATTCAAGCCAGTTTAGGTGTTTTAGAGAGAGAGACAGTGATGGGATTTGTATGTTTGTTGAGCAGCAAATCTAGCTACCTTGTTGTAGGTAGATTCGAGTTTGGCCAGGCATGTTGAGTTAAGATTTGTGAGAATTTGAGAACTGTACATTAGACTGGGTAGAAGGTAGGTAAGAGAGAGAGTAATCTTGGCTTCAAAGCCAAAAAAATAACAATTGGAAAAAAATAGAGAAGACATTTTTATTGTAGTTTTGCAAAGTGAAGCTTAAAAGTATCACTTAGGACAGTTGACATCTGAGTTTTGCACATACTTATATGTGAGGTTGTACATATTCAAACGAAGGTGCACTTTACCTGGGTGGAATTTTCACTAAATTAATTAGTACCAGTTTAATCTAAATAGAGAAGTGAAGTTTAGGAGGGACACACAGAGCCAGACTAGTTAAGAAGCACATACTGTTTTAGGAGTATTCCAGAGAAATAATTAGAAGGAAAACACAGAGTACCTGCACTACTTGCTTTTAGTGCATACAACCACCACTCTGCCTATGTTCCCAGATCCTGCAGTTGCCTGTAGTGAAATAGAGGTGACCAAAATATAGATGTTGGTAACGGAACCTACTATAAGTTTAAAAATACAATTTTTAATAGTGGTGCTTTCTCACATACAATCATGAGGCTATTGATAATGCACCCCTAAAAGTAGACCTGATGGTCAGGGATTTTGGGACGTATATAGACAGCAACTTGGAATTCAAAAAAACATGTATCTGAGCTAGTAAGGAAATAATTCTATTTTGCTTAACTTATAAGCAAGGGAAGATCAAAGGAGGTCATTGTACCTCTTTATTTGGCCCTTACCAGGCCCACCATCAATTGCAACACCCACTTTGCTATGTAGCTGACCAGGTACCTGCATTAAAAGGAACACCCACAGAGGATCCTCACAAAAAGAATTGAAGGTGTCAGCAACATATCCTATGCAGATTGTCTCAAAGTCCTATCTCTGTACTCTGTTTCCTATAGACTGTTGAGAGGCATTCTATGTGTGGTATATAAGGCATCCTCAGATGCCACTCTGATGGCCCTTTTACATATCCCCAAAACCAGTAGCATCAGAACTACTCAGTCTAGGAACTTAAAAAATCTTATTTTCAACATAAATTGGACATGCTGGAGGGACAGGTACATGTTTTGGAGATTTCCCATTTTCTGGAACAGGCTTCCCATCTAAGTTGAGCAGAGCTCTTCCAATACCCTATTCAAGCACAACTTTGACCAGTTGATGGGAAATCAGAACCCAACCCCCCCCCCCCACCCCACCCCCAGGTCTAGCACTTGTGTCTCTGATGGATAGCAGCAACCTGTAAATAATGCCCTAGATTAGATATGCCCCTTAAATAACCTTTAAGGTATATCGAGGGATATATTTGGGATGCGACGGCCAAGCAAAAAAAAAATCGCTGACCTGGGATTTCTCTGTATCAGTATTTTGCGGTTTATGTGTCGCAGAAATGGCATTGGTTCTTATACCATTTTGGTGACATAATATAGACCCATATATATATATATATATATATATATATATATATATATATATATATATATCTAAATCCCAGCTAGAATGTCTCATATAGGGTTTGTAATGGTTGTGTATTTAGTCTAGATTTGAAATTTTAAATTCTATGTCTAATATCATTCTTAATTGATAAATGTGTTTGTCATGTTAGACTTTAAGTTTGTGAATGTTGTAATTGTTTATTTTTATGATTGTGTAACTACTTACACATTGCATATTGCCTTTCCAAAGGCCTGTGCTGTACATGAAAAAGGTCCCTGAACTAATGCATCTATGAGTCAATAAATTTAGATAGCTAAATAAACAATAAATACATACAGGTTCCATAATCCTAGCTACCACTTTTAATTACTACAAAACAAGTTCTCTCAGTCCTTTCAGAAGCTAAGAATACTTCATGCATGGGCCCTGACAACATACCAGGGTGCCTGATTATCAGTCTGGCCTTTTTAACCCCTACCTAACCTCTTTATTCTAAGCTTCTCCACTGGTAACATTCCTGAAGCCTCGAAAATACCCATTGTAATGCCATTACACAAGGGCCGTCCAACCGCGGACCCTGGTAACAACAGACTCATTACTCTCACTAGCCTCATAAGTAAAGCTATAGAGCATATTATCTCAGACTTCATTTATCTGGACATTGAAAATCTCTCAACCCTGGACTCACATCAATTTGGCTTTATCGAAGGAAGGTCCCACCACTTTAACCTCAATTTCTTTGAAAAAGTAAATGAAGAAGTGAATACTGGTTATGTAGTTTAAACAGCATATCTAGACCTGGCCAAGACCTTTAACACTATTTCCCCTGCAGGCATTATTGACAGACTAGTAAATCTGAACATACATCCTTGTATTGTGTGATGGACAACTAACTGGTTGCCTGACAGAACTCATGTGGTTAGAGTAGCAGGTGCTACTTTTGAAACCAAGAAAAGTTACCAGTGGTGTACCACAGGGCTCAGTTTTGGGCCCTCTCCTATTTGGCATATATTTCTCAGATCTTCAATCCAGCACTTCTAGCCAATGGTTAACTAAATTTACAGATGACTGTAAATTGGATGTTGTTACTCTTACCACAAAGGAGATGCACCCATCTAATCAGACACTGCTCAAAGGATCTGGGTACTCTTGTTGATAATTCATTATCATTTGACCATCATGTTTCCACAGTAGTTCAGAAAGCCTTTTATCTTGCTCATCTAATTTCCAAAGGCACCACCACTAAATCCAAAGAAGTCTTGGTTCCTCTTTACACATGTATTATCAGACCCATTCCTGAATATAATACACCATTTGACATATATTTATCTAAATATATCACACAACTTGAGAGAACTCAGAAATTCCTAAATGAAAAAAAAATAATCAGTGGCCTTAAAAATCTTAGTTATCTGGTGAGACTGTCAGTCCTTTCCCTGTACTCAGTCTCTTACAGACTGTGGAGATCTATGAATAGCCCTTTGTTCCATGAAAGACCCAAGGTTAAGGTAGGTAAAGGTAGGTACAGAAAATAACTGATTTGCTTTCCCTTGTGCCCTAGTGCAGGTAGTGGGACTGTCCTCCCTTGCCAAAGGATGCATGCTACAGGAAGTTGTTCTGTTTTCTGATGGGTTGAGTCCAAAGGATGCACACAGCAGGAGTTTGCCCTGTTCTCTGATGGGCTGAGTCTAATATATAACTCATGTACAAACATAAGGAATTGGACTTACTAGAAGTGTTTTATGGTTAATTCTTGAAAGTTAAGTCACAGTTAGTATAAATTATGTGGGTTAGGTCCTGAGCCATTGGAAAACCCTGAAATGTGATGATGGACTTGTTTTTGGGGCAATAAACACCTCTCCCACTATTGGAATGAAATAATAGGGATGAAGGAGAAGGGTGTGGAAGACCTCGTGTGAGGCAGTTATAGGTAATGGGTAAATCCATATTATTAAAGTTACAGTTAATTGATGGCATTCTAAAGAATGCTGAGTATGGATTCTCACCTCTTCGCTGAGGGTGTTATACTCGCAGCTTTCTGAAATGGCAGTTGTGCTAAAAATTTCTGATGAATTACACTCAAGTTGAATGTGACATGACTATATTGTTGACAGCTAATAAAAGGTTACTGAGTATACGTAAAATAAAAGTTAAGTATACTGCATGAGAATTCCAGAGTAAAGTACAATGTTGCAATTTTCTGTGTTCATAAGATGGTCAAAATGTAGCCAGGCATATGGAATATTTACTAGAAAGGAAGGCAATGACAAAGGGACTATTTAAAAAAATTAAAAATAACATAAAAACATAAAGTGGGCATTATAAGGAAATAATGTATCTTTCTGGAGTACATAGGCTATCTGCATGCGTCATTAGAGCTCACAAAATATCTCGGTGAAGTTATTTCATTTTAATTATCATCGTGTTGGGTAATATTACTGTTACAACTCTTATCTGTCTATGTACCTGTCTATCGGTGTGTGTGTGTGTGTGTGTGTGTGTGTGTGTGTGTGTGTGTGTGTGTGTGTGTGTATGTATATATATATATATATATATATATATATATATATATAGTATATAATTATATATCTATATCTATGTCTATATCTATATTTATCTATTTATATACATGTATGTGTGTGTGTGTGTGTGTGTGTATATATATATATATATATATATATATATATATATATATATATATAAAACAGTTTGCTGCTAGATAGAATCGACAGAGCCTAAAAGATCACCATCATCCTGTCATCGCTGAAAGATTTAGAGAAGAGCAAGAAAGTGAGTGTTGCATTTTCCATACTTTCTCCCTCTTCTCCGAGTTTCTACAATTGGACTTTGTGACTTGCCTCTATGTTGAAAGTACAGGAGGCTTGCTTCCCTTGCATAAATTGTTTTGTGTGTCTTGTAACTAATTTTAATACTTCAACAGGTCCCTTTACTTTCTTTGTCTCAGTCTTCAGTCTTCAGTGGTAGATTCCACCAAAGCTTAACTCCTCAGTGCTTTAGGCTCTGATGTTATCATAGGGGTTTCTCGGGAGACAGGCTTCCCCACAATACACTAGTGACTGACATTATTTGTGATCACTAGTTTAGGATTACATGGCTTTTCCCCATAATGTTGCTTTGCTAGTGTACTAGAAACTTTCCATTTCCATGTGACAGTGCGCTCTTACAGAAAGTATAAATAAGAAACATGGGTAGGGGTGCAGCCCTCCCGCAATGGGGCTGAAAGGGAACCACCCTGCAATTTTTTTTTTTGCATTTTGCTGTTTTGGAATGTTGTTTATATTCCAGGAATTATGTCAAGCAATAAGAGGTGAATGGGTGCATTGCCAGGGAAGACATATCGTCTGGCTCTATGTACTTAATGCAGGACAAACAGGGCTGATAGGGACCTCTGACTAAGTCAGTCACATATATTATATGAATGGTATATACCCCTTAAAATTCAGGCATTAAGTGACTTTAACATTTGTAGTTTTTTAGTTTTTTCCCCTATTACAAGAAGCACAAAAATTCTGAAAGATATCTGATGTATTCTAGGGAATTTGCAAAGTATTCTAGGGCTTCTAAGTTTAGACTCTCAAGCAAGACTAAATATCATGTGGTATATATGCCTTGCCACTTACATCCACTTTTTCTACAAATAATCACTCATTGACATTAGAGCATCATACTTAAATCATTTACTCCTGTAAATGGTAAGTCTTCTGCAAAGGGCTACGATGCTTGTCCTTCCCTTAGTGTAAAGCTTTGTATGTGATTGTTTTTTAGAGTGAGAAGCTTTATTTACTTTGTTGTTTAGGAAAAGACTGTTCTCATTTAGCCATTTTTTCAATGAGCTTCTAACTGGTATTAACTACTTCTAGAGACTGTTACATTGGATAAAATGAAAGTAAATGATAAAATAAAGATAGCAAGCACTGTGTGTGTGTGTGTGTGTGTGTGTGTGTGTGTGTGTGTGTGTGTGTGTGTGTGTGTGTGTGTGTGTGTGTGTGTGTGTGTGTGTGTGTGCCTGTGCTGTGGTTGGTTAATGTATAAAATGGATATGTGTGAATGTGTGAATGTTTCAAATAAATATTTTCCTTGTGGGAAAGACAAAATGAGAAAACTGATTCAAAAACACGTGTCCTTGTCAGTTTTAATTACATTAATTAAACATGATGCACTCCCACTGATACTTGGCATCATCTCTGTTGTTACTAATAATCTTTGTAACTCAGAACCCTTACATCAGAATGTATAAGGTGATAGCTCATGATTTACAGGGGTGTATTAATTTTCCATTTTATGTGCTTTCATGTCAGACTGGTATTTTATATTGTCTCCAACACAGTAGGAATCAAGTTATTTGCAATAGTTAATGTTATTTCTATGCTTGCATTCTAGTCAACATAAGAATAATGCTAAATGGTAAATACTAAGTATGAAAAGCCTAGACACAAATGTAAAACTGTACAGTGAGAGTTTGTATGACAATTTTAAATGCAGTCTATAGTATATAGACATTTTTTGGTCGTACATAAAATATCTTACGCTTGCTCCCCATGGACTGATTACATTTCTAAACAGTAAGGCTCTCAGCAGAAACCTACACAGACGAAAGCCAAAACTGTGTTCTTTTTTCTCTGTTTGAATTAATAAAATGCAGATAAAATTAAGCTGTTCCATACAAGTAGTGCCAATATGATTTTGAATTTACTTTATGTGAACTTCTGTTATATTTCCCTTAATTTTATTCAGAGCTAATCAGTATTTATTATAGATCTATTGCAATCTTGGAGTTTTATTTGTTCATGCTATTAGTCAATTTAGACATCTCTATTTATAGTGATTTAAGATATTCAGCTATCTTAATAGAATCAACATTTTGTCCAAGCCATGCTTTGTAATATAATACTACCAGTAACTGTTTTATCTAAAAAGTATTATGGTCAAAAGAATAATTATTAGTTATAGCAGTTCTGTCATCCAGAAGAATGCCACTTCTATTTAAACATAAGATGAATGAAATTCAAGTTAGAAGAATTCAAAACCATATTACATACTGGAATGTAGATTAAATGAATGTGAATGGTTTAAGAATTAGTTCTAGCTATAATGCTAGTTCATTTCTATATAGCAAACTCAGAATATGACAGAATAAAGACCATGTATTACAAATTTGTCTAGAGTGTTTCTAATGCCCCCTTTTTTTAAATTTGAGGCTTAACACTCTTAAGCAGGACCAATGTATTTAGGTATTATTACCATTTCAAACTTCAAAATAACATTATTAGCATATAAAATAGCAGTATAGCAAATTATCTTCAGAAAAGTGTTTACAAAACTCCCCTTTCCAAGTCATTATGAGCATATGCAAAGCTCCACTGAAAAATAAAAATGTATTAAGACAGTATTGAAAAATGCATGACAATAAAATGAATGTTTATGTAATGTGACAGAGTCAAACTTCTAGACTTAGCATATGTGAATAGATTTCTCTGTTATTCCTGCTCACTTGTATACATCTTTAGTGAAACTTGGTTTATACTCTAAAACATCTTGCTTATAACAACAAATGTGTTTATGAATCCAAGAGTAAACATGCCACAACAAAATGAAGGAAGAAAGAAAAGTTCAATGGTTAGATATGCTGATGACCTAGGTGGAGTGGGCCTTGCAATTCACTGGCATTCCAAGGTATTTTTCAAACCTCCTATTTTCAAGGCATCACAGGAAATCTGTGCAATATTTACATTTCACCTGGCATGATATTGCACATTGCCTGCACTAATACATTTGATTTAACAGTCTGAAATATTTTCAGTACTGTCTTTTTTGTATAATAATTATCCATTTTAAACATCTATGTTAGCATCATCAGCCTTGTGATGATGATGATGATGATGATGCAGTGTTATACCATAGGTGCATGAATCAAGAAGCACTCAAAGCAAGCAACAAATCATCCAAGGAGAAAAAAGAACAACTAGCAGTGGCAGAGAAAGATTATACATATTATTTCAAAAACTATGAAATTAAACCAGCAATTGTAATTCAGAGGCAATAAGCAGGGGCAGCTATATCACTTATAATATTTCTAAAACATTTGTTAATCAAAAATAACTAAAGCTCCATATATGTTCCATAAAATGATTATATATGCATCTGTAACAATGTGTTTTATAAACAGTTTTGGAATGCTAATGGAAGTATATTTTAAATAATGCTTCCAATGAGTAAATTAAGAAGAAATAAAACAAAGGAAATGACGTTCTACTAACCAGGTATCCAACCATGCCATACAAACAGAAACTGGGTTACAATCAGTCAACTCCTGGAAAAGACGTTCCAAAGTTATTTTGTTTGTAGAATCTTTTGATGCAGGATGGCATCCAATGCTTTTTTGTCTGACAGTGTTGAGACCAGGTTATCTCTGTTCTTATGACTGATTATTGATGGAGTCTTTGAATGAGAGTAGTGATATACCTGCGCTATGGTGAGGACAGAAATTGTGTTGTTTTGGGGAAAGGAGGTTGTTCTGCAGAAGGTACTGCAGATGCTGAGTGGGAACACACTTTTCAAGGATCTTTTGATGGGGAGGCAGTATGGTAATGAGTCTGTAGTTTGATAAGTCAGGAATGATATATGATTGTTTCCAGATTTTTGGCATATAGGATTCCTGCAAAGATCTGTTTATTAGCATGGAGATTGAGTATAATAGAGCATTGATGGTGATGCTAATGTACTCTACTGACAGATTATTGACAGCAAAGGTAGTGGATTTTAGACTGAGTGAATATTGTTCACAGTACTGGTTGGTACAGGTTTAATAGTAAAAGGGCCTCTGTTCTTTGACTCTGGTGGTGGTGGTTGTGGGTGACTATTCAAATCATCTATTATCAGTGATAAAATGCGCATTGTAGTTTGTTACCATTTATCAGTGTTTATGACAGATTTAATTTGATTCCGTATATGCCTGTAGTGCTGATGTAAATGTGGGTCTTTGGTGGATATCTAAGCTATCCAGGTTTTATCTCTTTCTCTCATTTGTTGCTTAGTTTATAAGCTGAGCCAGGAGGTGGTGTGGATTTTTACAGTAATCATTTGAAATGCTGGGACCCACTAGAGCGAGTCTTGAAACACTGAGACTTACATATACTAAGTCTAAGATGGCCATTTCTTAGAATATTTCCTTTTCTCTGAGGTATGTTGATCTCGGATTTGGTATATATAATGTCAGGGGAGTACAGAGAATTGTCCCCTCACCCCACAAAAAAGAAGTTTAAAGGAGAAGAGTGATCTTTAAAATTTGTTTTTCCTAAGTTTTGGTCTTTTTTTTCACCTTTCAGCACTTGGCATTTTAAGTGCTGATGTTTCAATACCGAGTTGATTTTTACTCTTTTTTGGGGGGATGGTCCTCATTGGGGCTTGCTCATTGAATTGAGTATGCTTTTAAAATGTTGTTAAATTGTTGGTTTGCTTCATCAAGTGGGAAATATTTTAGGAAAGACCAGTTAATGAGCCACAAAGTGGAATAGAAGGTTTATTTATTGAATTTTAACTGACTTCATACCAGGTTGAAGAGGTGACATTTTCGAGACTGTACATGTTGCCTGACTGCATAGGATGGGTGGCGGTCACTGAGACTATCTGGTAGGATACTGGCTTTGATAATATTGCTAGGATGGGTTAAGATCCAGTCAAGGGCTGAATAAGTATTTAAAGGTCTGTTATAAATAGTTGTTGAGATGATTAGTTCAGTGGAGGTGAAGACATTAATAGGAGGACAAGAATGGTTGTTACTGAGTGAGTGCCAGTTTATGTTAAGGTCTCCTAGGATGACTGTTTCTTGCAGGATGTGATGATACCCAGGAGATTATAATTTGAGCTGATGCAATGCTGTAAACAGGGAAATGTAGGCTGCCATGATGCAAAGGCTTTATGGGAATTAACTTTTTTAGGAAGGATATCAGTATTTCTACTTTGAGAAATAGGGGGATGTGATGTAAGTAGAGTGATATTTGTAACATGTTTGGGTAGATTATAGCATGTCTCCCAAATTTTTTGTTTTCCTGTCTGCTCTTAGTATATAGTTATTGGTTTGAAGAATCTGGGTGTTTTTAATTTCCGGTTTTAACCATGTTTCTTTGAGGATGAGAATGTCTGGGCAGTGGAGGGCTACCCATGTATGGTGTTCCGGCAATTTATTGCACATGCTCCTAGCATTATTATTGAATAATTTAAGTACTGAGTGGGTACAAATGACTGTCTACTTTGTAAATTTTGTTAGAGGAGACGTGGGATTTTTATGTTTATTGGGGTGCATAGGTCCCTGGTTATAGTGAATGTCACCAAATAATTGCAATGTATCAGTTGTATGGGAGTTAAAAAGGTTTTATTTTTTTTGTTTCACATGGAAGATTAGAGAGACATCCTGTGGTGTGAACATTGGCTCTAAGTGATGGTCACTGTTAATGTGACACCCCAATCCCATGTACAAAATGGGGGAGTTAATGCCAAGCCAACAGAAGATTAGAGATGGGCCATTAGTAGAGCAATATTTCTGCTTGAATAGAAGAATGATGGTGATTTTAAGCCAGATTTAGTTATGCATAAGATATACTGTCTCCTGGAATGTAGCCTTCCAGATGCCATAAATGGGCGTTTATTTTAGCTTTTATCGTACTGAAAAATACAAACAAAAAGATATGATATTTTCATATCAATGCTGTCCGATTGCATACCTTCTGACAATGTTCACCTGTGGCAATACATATACTAAGAAAATTAATGCAGACAGCAGTGAACTCTCTGCCATGACACAGGAAGGCCTTATCTAAGGAATGAATCGCATAACTGTGTCACCAGTTTAAGGCATGTTTTAAAGCAACTGATGGTTAGATAATACATGTACAGAGGCCAGTAACTTATTATGGTCAGTGATTTCAGTTGCTGAATGCAGAGTTATAAGTACCAAGGCAAATACTGTTAACTAATTGTATTCTATAAATGCCAGTTCTACGCTCTGTTCTTATTAAAGTGAACATGCCTAGGGACCGTTGGCTGCTAGGTGGATACTTCCTTACAAAGCAACTGCAATATCTATAAAATGTATATATAATAGAAATTTAGAAATTAGCCTGTAGTACACACGCTTTTCTGTACCTTAAACCAGCTTTTCTAAAACAATCTGGCAAACATCCTACTCTGATAATAAAAGGAAAATTCTCAAAACACAGGAGAATTTTAAACAATCAACGCATTTAATGGCTGTTAGCACCAAGGAAGTACCAAAAAGCCTAAAAGGATCAGACTCTAAGCTTATTGAAGATGTTTAAGATCTGGAGATCATTACCATGCTGTTTTAAACTCATGAGCT
The DNA here is from genome assembly GCF_019279795.1 of Protopterus annectens. Lineage (NCBI taxonomy): Eukaryota > Metazoa > Chordata > Ceratodontiformes > Protopteridae > Protopterus > Protopterus annectens. The sequence goes on from NC_056749.1 coordinate 691,863,858, forward strand.
TAAAGAGAATAAAGGGTATTTTATCGACTTCTGTCAGTTGCAGCTGGAGCATTTGTTCCATGTTTGCTTGTACCTTTAACAGAGACCTCCAATAAATGTGTAAAATGTATCATATTTACAAAATACTTGTTGCTTCTTCCCTGTCTTTATGAAGGAAAACAAAATAAAAAAGTCATAAAAAAGCTTTTTCATTTAATTGACACTACAAAATGTCTATCTGTACAGCTTCTCCAGAGTGTTAAAGAGCTGAACAAGACTTTTTTTTTTTTTAAATTGGACATATATACTTGAAAAGGAAGACTGCATTTTTATGAAATTCTTCTATATGGCACAACCTATAGTGTTGTACCAATGCAGATCTTTCATGACAGAGGGCATTTTCCAGACATAGTCTAATCTTTTGAAACTAAACCTAGCACAACTTCAAAGTGAAAACACCTTAAACAAGCAAGAACTATAAACTTTTGGGTCTCTAGCCATTTATCAGACACAAACAGGCGCAGACACATATGTGTGTATATGGGTTACCCTTATATTATTGAATGTTCAAATGTTCAACAATGACATGGGTGAGACCATATCATTGAACATTTGAATGCTCAACAATGCAATGGTAAGTTAATGTGGATGAAACAAAAGAAAAAGCAGTGTCAATAGCAAGCCCCCTGCACCCCCCCACACCCCCATTACTGAAATATACTAACTCCGAGATCCCAGTAAATTGCAGTTATGGCAAATGACTGAATGGACATCTCCATACAGTGCAGAATGGGAATATTTCCCATTACCGCAATGTAGTGCGATCTCAGAGTTGGTATATTTAAGTAAGGGGTGGTGTGGACCCCCACTGCTATACACCTTTTATTTTGCTTATTTTTTATTTTATTTTTTTTACATTTACATTATTGAACATTTGAATGTTCGATGGAATGGTTTCGGCCATATGACTGTCAAACATTTGAACGTTTGATAATGTAAAGGTAACCCATGTGTATATATGTATGGTTTCAGCCATATGACTGTCAAACATTTGAACATTTGATAATGTAAAGGTAACCCATGTGTATATATGTATATATATATATATATATATATATATATATATATATATATATATAGATAGATATATGGATCCCCTTCAAAAGATCAAATGGTCATAATAATCATAACATCTAAGCTCAGAACATTGAGACCATAACATCTAAAACCCATAACGTCCAAAACTCATAACATCAAATTTCACAACTTCATAACCTACAAATGACATGTAAATAACATCCCCTCCACCTAAAACAACACTGAAGTAGTAAACACACTTTGTACTACATTTCTGCAGGGAGGAAAGCCCCCCTGCACCTCCCATGTGGGGGGGTCCACCCCCCATGAATTAAATATACCAACTCCGAGATTGCAGTACAGTGGGGAAAAAGTTAATTTCCTAACCCCGCTGTAGTGTTGGTTTGTGTTTTCTGTTTATCATAACATCAATGCACGATTACTCAAATCCAAGGGCTTGGCATGTAATGGGTCAGTGTAAACCATATCATACCTTCATTGGAAGTGATTAGTCAGCCCCGTTCCCTTTGTAGGCTAACACTTCCACATAATTCCTTTCTCTGTTGGTAATTCTGCCACAGAGAATGTGCTTACCATGCACCCATTCCCCCACCCAAGAGAGACAAGCATGCCCACCCCCCTACCCAAGACAGACAATACACACTTAAGCCTCATCATGTCTCTCCTCTCCCATGTTAGATACAGCAGGTGCCTGAAACACTAATGGAACTCCAGTCACCTGGGTCATAGAGCATTTGTCCATCCTTACCAACAGATCTGGCTAACATTTTTCATACTTTTATAGGACATTGCCACTGTACCAACAAAGCAACCCTTTTCTGCTTCATTTTCAACTTTTATAATTTAGTTAAAATGTATGCATTTTTCTTAACACCTTCAATATTGTATAACATTCCTCAGTTGGAGTAATGTTAAGATTTCTTTACACATTTACAGAAAATTATTCAAGATTTGTCACTATTCTTCGTAACGCTTACACATTTAAATAATACATGATACTTCTTTTTAATCATTAGAGCATTTAGTCTTTCACCTGAGTTCACAGCAGACTTATGGCACAAACCCCACAGATTTATGATATCTTATAAGGGACATGCCATTTCTCAGAATGCTGGCAATCAAAAGTAACATGCAAAAGTGAAAAATCAACATATGCAAATGAAGTGTCTGCATATGTGTGTGTGTATGGTTACCTATCATTCCATCAAAAGTTCATTCCATCTAAAGTTCAGTTCCAGTTAGGGGGTGTGGCCCAGCCCCACATTGGGGTAGGGTGATCACCCAAATAAAAAAACTGTAATGAACTTTCAATGGAATGAACTGAATGATAGGTAACATATATATATATATATATATATATATATATATATATATATATATATATATATATATATATATATATATATATATATATATATATGTATATATTTATTTATAAATAGTGTTTTCCATGGACAAGCCTGTATTATGCTCAGTTAGAAGATGCACAACATTAAAGTTTAACATATTACTTGGATTCTTTCTTTCCTAGGATTATATTCATCCCAGAGTTCATGTAACAGCAGTATGTGAATAAAAAATAACAGGGGTATATGGCAAAATAGCCTTCATGAAAGGATCCATGAATGCTTTCATTTTCTGTTTTCCAGAACATTTTCATTAATTTCAATGTGTAACAAACACCTATTTAAAGTAAATGAAAAACAAGCTTTACAATACCTGTATAACATTCTCAACTTTCATAGTACGGTCACATATATCATATTTTTCACACTATGTATTTTAACAGGATTTCTCTAGTAATGCTTCTAGTTTTGAACATACCAAACTGGCCAATTCCAGAAAACCTGTTCATGGATACTTTCCCTATACAAAGCAAGATGTCTTCAAAATGTATTATTTATAAGGTGTGCTGTCTTACACATTAAAAGGTAACAATTCTCACACTTATTTTCACACTGTGATCAATATGGCTGGTTAGATAATTGCCATTTCAATTAAGAGATTTTGTAAACCAAGGTAGTGTTTAGCAGTTGTGTGGTGTGGCAATTTTTCAGAGAATTAGATTTCTTTCTCATGTCTTGCAAACTGCCTAGCTGTAGAATCATCAACAGTTCAATCAGAATAGTGTCCATATTCAGAATCTAAGTAATTATAACAATGGGTGTTCAATTCTTAAAAATGAGCAATGTCCAGTGACTTGAAGTCCACTTTTTCAAATAAAAATCATTGAAAGTTTACTCTTAATTATGTAGTAAGGCTTAATGAAATTGAATGTTTTGGCGTTTTTTTAACTATATTACCAAGCCTCAGCATTTGGTTTTAAAAAAATTGTACTGAATATGATGTTTTTGTCATTTCAGCATGAACTTTCATGTTAGCATTTGTTTTAGTACCATGTACCATCGTTTGTTCTCTTCTGAATAAATGAATGAAGTTTGACTTTGAACTTGGAGAGGGATTCGTACAAGATGTACATACTTATTTGGGGCTGGTATGCAATAAAAGTATATGTTAGTGCTATAAACAATTCATAAGCAAATCAGCACTTAGATGTGTAACTGCATACACAACTGCATATCATCTGAGTGAGGTACACCACAGTCCCCCTGTCCCTGATTTACAAATATGTGAATCACAGAATATGATGTGTACAAACAGACAGGCAGACAGACAGACATGATGCTCTAAGTGCTGCTTCATAAAGGGAAAGAAAAAAAAAACAAATAGGCAGAAATATCAATTGGCACTAAGTAATATGGATTTGATTTGCTTTTCTTTAGAGAAGAGTTAAATCCTGACACTACAAGGCCTTTATTGGTAGGATATGGGGGGAGTCAGTACGCTTTACCTCACAACAAACTAACCATGAAGAAACTCCAGAGCTGGTTCACCTCCAAGTAAGCTGGATAAACTTTAAAAAGCACAACATAAAGATGAAACTTTGAGCAAGGGAAAATACAGCTACAGTTGGGAAGGGGGAGATAAACAAACTGTTCCACTTCTTACCCATACACTGAATTACAAAATTATTTATTATACAGAATAAGTAAGGTCAGTGAGAAAGTAGTATGTCTTCTCTTGCTATTGCTCAAACCTTTCAGAAACCTAGTGGTAAGGTTAGCACATAGTCATGTACAAAGAGGACACTTATGAAAGGAAAAGATTAAAGCACAGATTATATCAAGGTTTTGCTGGCCAGGAATACTGAAAGCATAAGCAAAATTCAGATCTAAATGCCCTGAATGCCAGAAACAGCCACTCACCCAGTCTAGAAAAAACCCTTCTTTCCAATCCCTATCATATGGGTGCCATTTAAGTATATTGCTATTGAAAATGCTGGGTATTGATAAAATCCAGGCATGAGTTTCAAAGCATCTTGACTATTTTGAATTATCTAACTAAGCTCATTGACAATATCCCATTATATAATCTAGTGTTAGAGAACTAGTCTTATTATTTTCCAGAGTAAAGAAACCTAAGGAAATACTTGTTGGGCAGGGGGCTTCATTTATGTCCAGAATAATGCACTAACTGTGCAATGCTTTAAGGTCAAGCAGTTAAAAACACCTGTGTGTCATCCCCAGATGGGCTAGTGGAACATTTAACCCAGTATTAAATACCATATTGGGAAAGATAGTAAAAACAGGAATTAGTTAATACCATGCATACTGTTTGCAGTTAAGGAAGTAACACATACCGTGACAGGGGGGGTCAGTTCTTTTGAGTAGTTGCATGGCATGCACCTATATGGACTGTTGGATACAGCCAGAGAATCTTGCAAAGAAAAGAAAACTCAGTTTAAGAATATCTCAGAGCATTATGCCATCTTACAAGTAAGGTTGAAAGTAGTAATACCCATTCTACAACAATACATGGAAAGGGCCCAGCCCACACAACAAGGCAGTGTATAAAGGAAATGCAAGCAGCAGGGAACTGAAAGCTACAGATCTTGTGGTAGTCTTTGTTCCCCCTGTAGAAAACACATTTGTTGTCTAAAATGGCAGGGTCCATTTAAAGCAGTAGAAAAACTAAATGATATAAACTATGCAGACTGGTAAGAGAAGGCTAGAACAAATATACCATATCAACATTCTGAGATACAGACCTCTGTAGTTAGCTTAATGTTAAGAAACTGATGAAACTGATGGAAAAAGATACTGACCTCTGTGTCCACAGTGCAGACAGATGGCACATTATCTGAGCCCCAGACACAAAATAAAGGGAGTTTATGCTAAAAAAACAAAACAGTGCTTCCAGAACTACCTAAACAAATGCTCAGGATGGAGGTGATAGAAAAGTCAAAAGGTGAGTGGAATAGCTCCATAGTGATATTCCTAAACCAGTAGGTTCAGTAATGATTTTAGGATGCTGAACAGCATTTCAAAATTTGGCTCCTACAAAACTCCTAGGGTAGATTAACTAATAGAAAGGTTGGGGCAAACAGCATTTTGACCACATTATACCTGCAAAAGGAATGATAATAAATCTCTCTTACAGTGGAAGCCAGAGAAAATAGACTTTTAATGATCCAGGTCTCATTGCAACCTTTCAAAGATTAATAGTCAGAGTTGGTTAGTGAAGAGAATTAAAGCTGTGAGCATTTAAAAAGTTGCTTCCTGCAGACCAGCATTCATAAATAATTACTGCGTATGCAGTCCAGTAGACCATTAATGAGCCTAGCCCAATTTCCCATTTTCCTAGGCAAATGAAGGTGAGAAGACTGAAACAATGTAACCTTGGCTTGGCACAGGAAGAGATCCATTAAGTCAGAGCTTTAGTCCTCTGCACTAACTTCCAGACTTCAGTTTGATTCCATCAGGCTTGATTAGCTTATTGTGCAGCTCTGAGTAAGTCACTTAGAGTGCTCTGGGGAAATTGGGCAAGACTCTTTCTGAATCACATGCCTAGTAAATGCCTATGAGTTCTATTAGAGCAGTAGCTAGGTTACCTGGCACTCTGGGTACACTGCCGGATTGTAGACTCCTTTAAGAATGGTTTAATGGCTTGAATGAATGAATGGCAACATTATATTAATGAAGGTAGTGGTATTGATTTAAATGTCAGTGTTCCATTACAGCAATGATGATGGCATGATCACTCCTCCTGGTGGTTTGTGCCAGGGCCGGCACCTCCTTCACCCAGCAAAAGCTATAGTCCTGAGTCCTATATCCCCATGACAAATATGTTGCTGCTTACCTAGACAATGATACCATAATATACTCAAACAGGCTTAGACTCTCTGAGCTACACCATGCTGACAATCAATGTCTCTGAGAAAAAGCAGGGCATGACAGAAGCAAAATATTCTGGATATTTAATGGGAAGGGGAATTGTCAGACCCCCAGAATGAAAAAGCGAGAAACAATGAAAAATAGTCCTCTTCCAGGTACAAACAAATAAATTAGGACTTTCTTGGAATTAGCCTGGTACTATCAGAGATTGTACACCATTTTGCATCTATAAAATGGCCTCTTACAGATATGCCAAAGGGGAAGATGACTCTTAAAATAAAATAGACACTAGAGGCATATAATACATTTAAAGACTTGAAGAAAGTGTTATGTAATGAACCTGTTTAAACATACTCAGATTTCAGTAAAATGTTCACAGTCTATATTGATGCAGCTCTCTATTCAAATGTAAACAAAAAATGAACATGCAGGAGAAGAGCAAATATTGAATATCACTCTTCTTTTTTTTTTTTTTCTGCTCTTCATTGGAGGGGTCTGAGATGCTATACTGAGGACCAGCAGTGGGCATTATGGCTCTGGAAGGCTTGGTGGTAAAATTAGTGCTCTCTTCGGTAAACCATTTTGCTCTTGGCACGCACTTTAGATTGGGCAAAGAGCATGCCCATAATATGGCTACATAAGCAGCAGGATGTGTTTACTAACATTTGTATGTTGGTGCTCACTTTACAGGCATTTAAAATTACTAGAAAACATCAGTCTCCCAAGCAAAGAGTTAACTATTTAAGTGTGACTAACTCCATTAACAAAGGATGAAATAAAAAAAAAGTCCGATTCAACTACATGACTACACAACAAATCTATCTATCTTAGCAGTATAAAATAATGCAGCAGAAACCACAGTCCATTAAATAATGAAGGATTTCTGAGCAGAAAAAGATGCGGGTGCAGACTCTTCTTGTACATAAACAGGAAGCATCAAACACTACATAAAGGGTGCTGCTTTCCTGAGTGTGTCATCCTTCGGATGAGAAGTTAAACTGAGGTCTCACCTTTCTGAGTTGATGGTAGTGCTGGTGGATGTAAAAAATCCCATGACACTTATTGAAAAGAGATTGGGTTCTTTATTTATCACAACATAAACAAAACATTATTCACATGTTTACATAATATATGTATTTAAAGGTACATATAGAACCTTTCTATATAACATCATCATTGTTATTATTCCATAATTGACCCCCCCCACTCCTTCTTCCACAGCCATAATCTCATGTTTTGCAATATATCTGCCAAAAGGTTTACTATTTGCATGGCAAATCCGCATTGATCGACCATTTAAAGTGTCGACTCTAAATTTGGATTTTGGCATGCCAAAAAGTAAAACAATCTGAAAATGAATACATCGACAACCATGGGTTGATGTTTTCAACATAGCAGGAGATTATATCACTCACCCCCTGCTATGAACATTACAGTCAACATTACTTTAATTCAACTATTTTGCAGGGGGGAGCTATGCCCCCTGGCTGTGCCACCCATACCCCTGCACATTAAATATACCAACTCCAAGATCACAATTCAGTGAGGAAATGGGCTAATTCCCTGTTACTCACTGAAACGTGACTCCCCCCCCTGCACAATGTCAAACCCAAATGCTTGACTGAGACTACCCACTCACTGTAGTGTAGTCGATCGATTTGAGTTCGACATTCTGCCAACTTGGAAACTGCAAGTCAACCATATGCCTGTTGACCGATGCAGTTTCCAAGTTTTAATAGTATACCCTGCCAAAATCTATTTCCCATTAAACAAAATTTAATTCAGTGTTTCATTCCAAATAACCCATATTACATAAATTCTTATCTACCGTTCTCACATATTCTTTCTTATTCCTATAATGTCCATACATAATCGTATTCATATCTATATTATTTACATCATAAATACTCTTTAACAATTTTTTTTACACAAATTTTTCCAGAGTTTCACAACTCCTTTACATTTCAAAAACATGTTATCTCTTCCTTCCCTCAAAATAAACACACTCTTTTAGCTTTCTTTTTATTTGTCATATTCCCCTTTAATGGTAAGTTATATGTTACCATCCTACATAGGAAATTCTAACACTCTGCAGTCTTGGAATACCACTTTTCCTTACCTTAATAGCCTTAATCACTTCTGGTAAATTTTCCCATGGATTTATATAATAATGTTGTTTCATCTTATTGTCATACCACATCCTCCTATCTTTTACTGTCATCAAGTTTTATTTTTCATATTAGTATTTTTTATTAATAATTTTTATTTCTTCATTTACATATTATTTTCCTCTTTTTATTTTCTTCATCCCAAAAGCAATTTATACTTATACTTAAAACCTCTCACTATTAATTTCTCATTCTCTTCCTTTACTCACTTTAGTACTCTGTACAAGTGGAAAGAAGCAGAATAAACAACTGGATTTAGTCACCTCAACCTCCCTTAGGTTCATAATTTCATAGGTAGGTACTAGGCTATCGGCCCAAGGGCCTAAGTAAGCCTAGCTAACAAGGTTCCCTGGCTTACACCACCCAAGAAAGTTATTTTCCTGTGCCACTGTGGAACAGAGCCACAGAAGTGATCCCAGGGGTGTATTTCCTATTGAGGAACTTTGCTTGACATAGATGGGTAGCTTGTTCCAGAGTATGGAAAGTCTCTGGGACAGGAATCTATCCTGTTTATTGTGGTGACAAGGTTTTTTCCCTAGAGCGTGTAGCTCAGAGCGATTGGGATTTCTTTAGGTGTAGCATGTCCAACAGCTCTGGGTTTGACATAGCTATCACCTCGGAGTAGGTGATATGCTACGGAGTAAAGCTGGAGTTTTTTGAGACAGTCAGTGTAGGGCATCTGTTTGAGGTCAGTAATGCTCTTTGTCAGGTACTTCTGTGGCCTTTCCAGCTGCTGCAGATGTCTTGTGAGGTATATTCCAAAAGGGGTGTTGTACTCTATAATGAGTCTAATGAGTGTCAGGAACAATAACCTCTTTTTTCCTGGATGAGAACTCTTTTGTGATGAGGTGTGCCATGTAGAATTACTTCCTAACTACTGTGGCGATGTGATTATCAAAGGAGGGACTACTGTCCACCTGGGACCCAAGGTCTCTTATCACGCATTTGGTGTTAAGTAGACTGCTGCCTATGTGGTAGTTCATGGGTACAGAGTTTCATCTTCACTCATATAACACACCTTTTTTCTCTGGGTTTAATCTTGAAGCCTATATGAAACAAAACACCAGTTGCATAATTTATTTTTCATATTTTCCTGGGATCATAGCATATAAACATTTGACACATATGCTATTTTCCCATTAATATGGAATTTACCACCAGACAACCCTTTTCCTAAATACTAATCTGTATCCTCTGCAGAGCATATCTTTCTTTCATTTCTTTTATCAAACCCTCCCATTGCCTCATAACTTCATTTTTTCCAAACTTTAACCTAATAAAGAAACTTACCTCTTTGAAAAATATACTGGTCCCCAAATTTCACCACATCACCCAAACCCTTACTTTTATCTTTACTCAAAGTAATTCTCATTCATTTAAGCATCTATTCAGATTAGCAAACACTTCCCTCATCCATATTTTGTTCCTTTCTTAACATCATTCTGCCATTGAAAAGAAAAACACTTTTTATAAGTCTTTTTTAAATTCAAACCTCCATTCAGACCAATTTTTAGAAAAAGTCCATATATATCCTTCTATAACTGCAGTACTTCCCACTCTCTAGTTTCGTGCCATAATTTCTCATTTATTCTTTCTATTCCCTTTTCTATAATACTCCCTTTCTTCCATCAGCTACATCCATACTGCTAAATGGTCTGAAAAACTTGTCCCAACTGTATCACCATCTGCTACACTCAAACCTTCCAATAATACAAAATCAATTTCAGATCCAAGTTTCTCTCTTCTATAAGTTCATTTATTTTTATTTCACACAGCTAATTTATCACATTTTATCATTCCCTATACTGTTTAACATTTTTCCCATTCTTTTTACATTTTTCTTTAAATCACAATTAAAGACTCCTGCAATAATAATGTCCATGTTAACCACCACATAGTCTAATATTTGATGAAACAGATTCTCTCTTCTTGCTACTTATATATGCATATGATGCTATAATTCTTTAAACATGTTCTCTCCACCTCACATCCACAACTGACAACCTTCTCATCCTTAACAACATTAGAGCTAGTATTTTCAGTTTTTTACACAACATAGCCACTCCAGAGCAATATTCACTTCCTGAATTCCATATTATATTTCCAACCCACAAATTTTCTGCTTGCAGTTTTTCTTCACTTGTCAAGAATCTTACATCCTCTAAAATAGTAACATCGTCATCACATTTAGCACACTATTTCAGTACTCCTATCCTTTTTACAGTATTAATAATATCTTCCACCTTTACTAAAAGTACTCTAAAATTGTTTCTTTTCCTTCTCTTTAAGATTAAGGAAAGTATTTTTAAGTTTTCATTTTCTTATTTTTACTCATTCCTCTGTTGAATATTTTTGACAGTTTATGTACAAATAATCCCTCATCCTCAGACATCAAATATCAGTGCAGTTCAGTTTGCCATTGTGTAAGCTTTAAAATGAAATCTTTTAAAACCTTGTACATAGCATGGTTTTAGATGGTTTTAGAAATATTGATGCAAATATGAATAAACAATATTTGACGCCTAGAGGAGTCAGTAGGATTTAACTGCAGATGCACCTATGGCATCACTCGGATGTAATGAGTTAAGCAGAGTCCCTTACCTGGAAAATATAAATTCTTTCCATGGGGAACAGTCTTTTTTTCGCAGTTAATCAAAAGTCTGCCTATGAAATCTTCAGTCTCAAATTTTAAGTCACAAAATCTCTCTTTACTGAATTGAATCAAGGATCTAATGTCTTTTGGTAACATTAAATTATTCCGTACAACATATCTATCTATTGTTTCTCCTTTCTTATCCAAAGAACAAACCTTTTTTTTCTTTTTAGTAATGTTTACAGTACCATTTGATCTTCCAAATGCATCAGCATATGCTTTTCCAATTGAATCCCACCTGTATCCTTATATCCATCCAACTCAAAACTCATTTCCTTTCTGCTCAGCTCACTATCTATTCTGAAAACTTTTCCCATCCTATCCAACCACACAATCTCAAACTCTTTTCTGTGATCACCTTTGTTCAGTAAACCAACCAGATTTTCATCAGGTAAACTTCCAGATGTGATTTTGCTTACAACAGCATCTTGAAACTTCCAAAGTTTGAAGTCAGCTAGATACAAACTATTTGTTCTATCCACAAACTTCTCAACAGTTTTCTGTCTGACTGACAGATCCATGCTGCCATCACCAACAGAATAATTATCTTCTCCCTCTATATCTCACACAGGTCATCCTAGCCATCTTAATATCAGGAACAGCAGCCAGAAATGAGAACGCAAAATTGTTCTCCATCACAACAAAAAAGTAGGGGTCCTTTATTATATACAAGTATTTATAGAAATTTACAAATATATACAAGTTGATAATATTCACATATCTACATATTTACAAAGAATTACATCAAATTTTCATTCCTTCATACTTTTCAAAATTTCCATATCTTACGAATACGGAGCCTCACACCTTTTTCCACAACCACCACTTAATTTTTCATATTACATTTGGTATTACCCAATTTCCATTAAACATAATCTCATTCAATCTTTCATTCCAAATAATACAAAACATTTTTTTTGTCTAAACCTTTAAGATATTCCTTGATTACACTCTTATATAATCCATATTCAATTATATCCATATTTAGCTGTTTATAGTCTTGCATTTCATTCAAAATATTTTTCTCTGTTTTTTCTTCCCTGTCATTTTTTTTAATCGTTTACATGTCAGAAAAAGATTTGCAATTTCTAATTCACTACAAAAAGACACACCCTTTCATTGACTTTTCTTATAAGTCATAATTCTTTTCACTGGCAGTCTGATTATTTGAAATTTCTATAAAAATCATGACAGTGCACATTCTTCATGCACCAGTTATTTCTTTGTTTTACAGCTTTTATTTTTTCTTCTGGCAAATTATTATATGAGTTTACATAATAACTTCCTATCATTATGTTCTTATATCATAATTTCTTCCATTTTTTCCTATGTTTAACTTTCGCATCTTTATTTTTCTTGATACATTTTTATTTCTTCATTGTTGCATCCTCTCCTTCTTATTCAGTTTTATTAAATTCCACTTTAGGTCATTATTTATCTTAAATAAGCTTGTGAACAAAGTATGTTCTTTTCCATTTATCCATCTTAGCATCGTATAGAAATTTAAAGATACCCAATAAACTATGGGGTTCAATTAACCCAGACTACCATTATCCTTGTCCAGATACAACACTCCTCTCTTCACTAGATTTAATCTACAACACCAAATAAATTTAAATAGTAATTGAATAAACTATTTTTCCAGATCCTTTTTCATCATACATGCACTAACCATATTTATTTTCCTCATCCATATAGAGTTTATCAAGTGAACTTTTTTTCCTATATGATAATCTGTATCTATTCCATATAATACTAATTTCTCTTAATTGTTGTAAATTTTTCAAACAGGATCCTGTCCACATTTTCCATAGTAGTATGAATACCAGCTTGGGTCTTCACAGTAAGTAGAAAAATAAATATATAAAATTATTTGTTCATGTTACTTGATTCATATTTTTTATCCAACCATTATAAAACTGTGATATCCTGTATCCAGTTTCACTGATTAAACAGTCTTGTCCATATTTTGTGTTTACTTGCTCTTGTGTATAATCTGAACTATTATATATCCCATAGTAACTATTTCTATTTCAGAGTGCAGGTTGTGGCTGAAAAGAGTCAGCTGACCAACCCATTAAAGTAGTCCCCACTAGTGATGTTGAATAGTAAGCCAGTTTTTGCACTCCTTTCAAATTTATCAACAGACTTTCATCTCCTAAATTCCAGCTATCAGAGAGGTATCATCCACATATCTGAGGTTGTTAATATTACCTCTGCTAATTTTAATTCCAGCTCCTAATTCATCTAATTCAGCATTTTGCATGATATAACTGGCATATAAATACAATAACTGAATGACAATATACAGTCTTGTAGTCCGTTCCAAATCTTAAACCAATTAGTTCCAGTAAATTGTCAATTAACCAGAACTCAAGCAACCAGCACTCTCAAGCAACTGGCAAAAAAATATTGAAGAAACACAGTACAATTCTCATGTGTTGCACTTTCTGTCCCCCACCCCACAGAAACAAACCTTACATTTTTAGAGTTTTAGTGTTTTAAAAAGGAAGATAAGAATAAATTCCCTCTCTCCCCAACCAGAGAACAAGTCAAACCAAACAAACAGTATATGGTACAGTATTAGTCAGGCCTATTTTTAATAGTAACTCTCAAGCAACCAGAAACTATAGTTATCCGGCATCTACCAATCCCCATGGGTGCCAGTTAACTGAGAGTTTACTGTATTCCTTATATAGTTCTAATTGTTGCTTCCTGAAGTGTATGCATATTTCTCAAGGGCACATAAGGTGATCTGGTATCTCCCATTTCTCTGAGATCTTACCATAGTTTGTTATGGAGTATATAGTTAAAGGCTTTGGAATAGTCAATAAAGCAGAACTAAATATTTTTCTGGAGCTCCCTTGCTTTCTCTCTTATCTAGTGGATGCTGGCAATTTCGTCTGAAATGTTTTCCCCAATCTAAAAACATCTCTTTCCTCTGGCTGTTTTCATTCAAATTGTTCCTGTAGTGTGACTTGCAAGTTCTTGTATGTTACATCCTGACATGTGAAACATAGGCAATAGCTTGATAATTTGAACTTTCTTCAGAGACACCCCTTTTTAGGAACTGGGATACAGATTGACTCTTACTAATCTAGTAGCTACTGCTATGCTTTCCAAACTTGCTGAAACAACATCATTTTGCAGGATTTTAAACATTCCAGCTGAAATTCCACCACCTGCAGCTTTGTCATTAGCAAGGCTTTCTAGGACCAATTTAACCTCACTTCCAAAATGTCTGGTCTTAGAACAGAGAATATAACATTGCATGCATCAGTGATGTTAGAGTCCTACTCAACTAGCAGTTTCATATATTCCTGCCACCTCTTCTTAATATCTTTTGCTTCTGCTAGGTCATTCTCATCTTTGTTTTTTAACATATCCATTTTTTAACTGGAAGTTTCACTTAATACTCTCAGTCTTTTTGAAGAGCTCTCACCTATTTTCTTTCTATTATCTTCTTCCATTTTTCTGTCAGGCTCATTTAAATTTGTACCCTTACACCTTCTTGCTTTTCTCTGACACTCTGCATTTAATTTGATGTTATCCCTTATCTCATTTGTCTTTTGGTCTCCTTTTTCTTCAGCAACCTCTAAGCATCTGCAGATATCATTTATCTCTTATTTTTGCACTTATTTCTTCCCCACAGCCGACTATCAGAGTGCACTCCAGTGCCTCTGTCCTCTGTCAGGTCTACCTAGCTTGCCTTCATCACCCCCAGACTCAGTATGACTGGTGTAGCGTGGACATTAATCTTAAGGCACCATAGGAATACACATTATATTGCTGCTATGGGAGGGTTTTGCATCTTAATGCTATCTGGTACCCACACTCCTGGCATATGCATGTAGCACCCTGATGGAAGGCATGCAATGGGCAAACAGAACTGCGCTATTCCACACTTCTGCATTGAGCTAATGTTAGCAAGTCACTCCTCCTAATTTACAGAAAGCATTTTGTGATTGTAGAATCCTGGTTGAGGTTGGGGAACCAATCACTTTATGTTCCCATGCACATACACCTTCCTGTCAAAAATGGGCCTGCATATCCTCCCTGCCAGTATCACCAACACCAGGGTTGTCTGGGCCATAGTAAGGGTTTTACCCTCTGCTCCTTGACACTGGATATTACAGACAGTAATTTTACCTTTGTAATCTTCTTTTTACTTAGTTTTGTTACCACTTCCTAATGAATGTCATGAACTTTTGTTCATAGTTTTTTCAGATTGTCTCTCTACTATTTCTAATTCCAGAAATATATTCTTCACCTCCTCTTCTTATGCAGTATTTAAGAAAATCGGCCTGGATGCTTTTCTTGTTTACTTTAGCTGAATGTTTAACTTTTGTGATAAGAAGCTAATGGTGCACACCACAGTCAGGTCCAGGTCTTTTTGCTGACTATACAGAGATCTCCCATCTCTTATTACAGCGTATATGGTCAGGCTGATGTTGGTATTCACTACTTGGTGATATCCATGTGTAAAGCCATCTCTTACGCTGTTTAAAAGGACCGCTGGGCATGACCAGTAAATTACTTTGGCAGAATTCTATTAGACTCTGTTGTGCTTCATGACCAGACTTACCTAACAATTGTTGTTTGACTACCAACTTTAGCAATTCATTCACCTATGAAGAACGTAACATCTGTTTGTTTTTTGTTTTTTTTATGTTAAGAAGGTACTGCAGGACCTCACACACCAGGCCAACTTCCTCCTGTTTTGTATCCGTAGTTGAAAGATAAACATGTATCAATGTAATGTTGAATGGTATGCCCTGGGGTTTGATTATACCATTCTGTCATTTTAGGGCTGTAATCAACCATTTCTGCAACTTTCTTGTCCACAATAGAAGAGCCAATAATTATCTGATTTAAAAACACCCATTACAATACAATAGAGTTCACTAATTAATAAAATGTCAATACTTATATATAGCATCTTATATTTAACTATAGAAATTGTACCTTGATTCATAACTCTTGAATTCAAATATCTAATGGTGGATAGTTCTTTACAATGATCATTCCATTCTTGTCTGAGCACCTCACAGCTTTAATCCATCCATGTCCTAAACTCAAGATTTTTCTCAGTAGTATGCTGGACACCTGCAAACCTGAAGATCTCATCTTTCATATAGCTTTGGTTGCTTTTGTTCATAGGATTTTCTTTGCAAAAAATACTGAAGTAGATTTATTTTCATCAGAGGCAGGTATATGTATATATTTATATATATATATATATATATATATATATACCAAACAAAAGATCCAGCACAAATAATGAAGTAAATAGCTGAATAGCTAAAATATAAAACCAGGAAGACCAGGAAAGTAGCGTGCATCAAGTTTAATGGCTGACAAGCCAGACCACTTCACAAGCTAACCAGGTTTTGCCTCATAGCATCATCAGTGCATGATATATGCATATATGTGGTTTACCTTCATTTGGTTGACAAAAATGAATATCAACAAATGAAAGAAAAATCACATTATCTTGAAAATGGAAACATCAATGTCGTATTACATATGCACCAAGGAACAACCTTGGCACATGCAAAGATTAAATAAAATAACATAATTTTATGAACACCCAACACCAGCTGCTAAGTCTATATACCAGCTACAAGATTGCACAAAACTGGGGAAAGGGAATATTCCCCAACACCAAGAACTATGTGATCTCATGCACCAGATGCCCATCTGTAAAGTTGATCAAATGCACAAATGCATACAACTAATCAGATGTCGACCAAACAAGTTGACAAACTGAACCCATGTAGATATATGCCTATATGCCAGACTCGGTTGAGTGCTTTTGTTCTTTATTTGTGTGAAGAAATTAATCAGGAACACTAAATAATTAAAAGAAAACAGTGCAGATGTCAAATAAATAGAATACCTATCACACTCACAGCAGACAAAAACAGAAAGGAATTCCTAAGGTCAAAAAACAATTACTGTAAAAGCCTATCGGCAAAGGACACTAGTGGTAATAAAAATCAGCAACTGATACTTATCACATAAATGTGAATTTTGAACAGGAACATACAAGGTGCCCAATGTAAATGAATGTTGAGATCATGGCTCAGAGTTTAACCGAGCCAATGTAGTGCACATGTTATATTTAAGTTCTAATTTAGACCAGAGTTATTCTCTACATTTAACATCAATTGCCATTTCAGTTCAAGGAACTCTAACAAAGTGTCATAGTCCCCAAAAGATTTCCCCACCTGTTCCAGTACAAAGAACTTAAATTGTAAGAAGCCTTGACATAGTAGACTATGTTTACTTAAAGCATTTTTAAGTCTGTATTACGTATTGCAGCACAGTGTTCCTTAATTCTATCTGATAATCTTTGTGAGGTCTTACCAATATAAAAACTTGTGTATGTCATGCATACTGCTGCATAAACAACATTAATATTGTGACAATCATAAAAATCTTTGAACACTATCCTTTTATCGCAATGCTTGAAAAAGTAATCTGTTCCTGTGTGAATATAATTACATGCTATGCATGTGCAGCACTGATACATGCCTGTAGCTGTGTTTATCACTTCTATAGGATCAATCAGAAAAGTAAGGTCCGAGGTTTCAAAGGAAACCCTTAATGACTTAGTTTTTTTATGTGAAAAATAAGAGAATTTACCCACACTTACATACACTTCCTTGTTGCTGTTAAGAATATCCCAGTTGCAAGAAATAATTCTTCTAATAAGTGCTATGTTCGAAGAAATCGGTAACAGAAAACTGAGGCTTTGGTCCACACCATCATTGTCATTGGATGTAGTATGGGTCTGGTACCAGCTGGCATATTGATTGGTTAGTGTTGGGGTTTGGTCTATACTGTCAGTGTGACTGGTTGTTGGGGGGGGGGTTTGGTCTGACCGTTCTTGTTGATTGGAGTCTGTCTGGAATCTGTGCTTCAGAACTGGACAGAACTTAGTTCACCTGGATTGGCTAACTTCATTGAAAATCTGTTCTAGGAAGTGTGTAAGGGTAGTTTCTATTAACAAACAAGGTGCTGAGGAAGCAGCATTCCCTAACAAAAGTGTCTTCATCACTAATAATTTGTGATAGTCTTATGTACTGACCACTAGCAATATTGTTTTTCATAAAAAATGGATGTTGACTAGTAAAGTCCAAGTAATTTTTCCAATACACTTCATTTCTGAAAATGTTAAAATGCCAGCTAAGTGTAGAAGTGTTCAATGTGATTTCAGTATCCAAAAATTGCACAGTGGTGTCACAACCTGATGGCTTAAATTTTAGGAAAGGAATACTATAAGAGAGGGATGCAATAAAAGCATCCAAGTCCCGTTTAGTACTTCGCCACACAAAAAAAATGTCATCAACATAACCCTTATACAATCTTGTATGCTGAAAACCAGGTAGAAAGACAAGAGAGTTCATTTCCCAGGCACTCAAAACCAGATTAACATATGCAAGGGCCATTTTTAGATCCCATCACCACCCCCTTAACTTGCTGGTAGTTTGTTCTATTAAAATGGAAGAAATTCCCTTGTAGTACTGTTAAAATCAGGGTACAACTGGTGTCTATTTTAACATTTGAAAAGACTGAATATTTATACAGAAAGGTCCTTATATGTTGTATACCCTCAGTGTGTAGGATATTGGTGTAAAGTGACTCAATATCCAGTGTGACTAACATCTGGTTCCTCTCTGTCAGTTGAAAAAAGAGAGAGTTTAAAAAGTCTCAAGAGTCATGGAAATAAAAGGGAGTGGTCTGTACAATAGGGTTTAATAAACTACCAATGAATTCTGACATTTTTTCAGTCTTGGTCTTTTTGGTCGACTGTTGGAAACTCCTGGTGTTCTGGCTGCAGTTTGATTCTCAAACAATCTGGAAATATATCGCTGATTGATATGCATATTTCTTGGCATTTTAACCTTTCAGAGTTCTCCATTGTCTTAGTTTTGCCTGACTGAATAATTTTATATATTTTCTGGCATTGTTTTCTGTTTCTCATCTGTCCTGAAACTGCATTGTTTTCTGTTTCTCATCTGTCCTGAAACTGCTTCCCCTCTATTCCTGTGGTGAAGTTTATAAAACTTGCCTAACTGCTTTTGTGTTATCTGACTGCTTCAAGGCTTGCTGATTTAAAAATAGTTTCTTTTTGTAAATTGCAGCATACACTGTTGGAAACTCCTGGTGTTCTGGCTGCAGTGTGCTTCTCAAACAATCTGGAAATATATCGCTGATTGATAAGTATATTTTTTGGCATTTTAACCTTTCAGAGTTCTGCATTGTCTTAATTTTGCCTGACTGAATTATTTTATATATTTTCTGGCATTGTTTTCTGTTTTCCATCTGTCCTGAAACTGTCCCCCCCACCCTATTCTTGTGGTGGTGTTATAGTTAGTGGCTTTGCAGTTGCCCGTCCCTACTGTAAATTTGATCTGGGACACCCCTCCCAGTCTGGTGTTCACTCTACTTAATACAGAGAGAGCATGTGAGAACAACTCACTTAGGTTCTTAACCTTGAATTTTTCTTCTGCTCCTTCTTCCTCTCTCCTTGCACTTTACTAAAAAAAGTGCACTTTATTTTGCTTTTGCCTCTTCTTAAAAGTACTCCATTGTATTTATTCTGCTCCAGTTATTAGTCCTTGTTAGTAGCCTGATAAAACTGTAACTGTTACTGTTCGCTTTTTGGTTTAAGCACTTGGGTTCCAGACCAGTTGTTTTTCATTAAGAAGGTTTGTGGTCTACACTGGTGTGGCAGGACAGGTAGCTTACATTCTTCTAAGTTGGGAATTAGTGTATTAGTTCTGGTTAAAGCATTTGGGCTTCAGGCCAGTTATTTTTCATTAAGAAGGTTTGTGGTCTGCACTCTTGTGGGAGGAGTGGCTAGATTCTGCCCTTCTGAGCTGGGAATTTCTGGTTAAAGGCTTATTGTGCCTGCTTATTTCAACTGTTTCTTTCTGAAACTGGTGCGCCTTGATTGCTGTAACATAGACTAGATTCAGGCATCCTGAATCTAGTTTTGTTTGTATAACTTGAGCACTAATCCAGGCCATCTCTTTTGGAGAAGGTTCCCCTGCACCCTAGTGGCAGGAGTGTGCAGTTAGAACTTGTCTGATTGAAGACTGTTGGAACAGGGCTTAGTTTTGAGCTTTTTTTACTAGTTAATTGGGTAATTTGTATAAATAAGTTTGCTCATTTTCTACTGTTATATACAAAAATTGCACTTTACTCGTGCTTTTACTGTATTTCTGTTTCTTCCTACTTTATTTTGCATTTGCTGCTTGTTCTTAAAAGTACTTAATTGCACTTATTACTGCTTGTTAGTAGCCTGATTAAATTGTAACTGTTATTCTAAGCCTTTGGTTGAAGCACTTGGGCTTCAGACCAGTTGTTTTACATTAAGAAGGTTTGTTGTCTGCACTGTTGTGGCAGGACAGGTAGCTTACATCCTTCTAAGTTGGGAGTTGCTGATTGAAGGCTTAGTGTCTGTTATTCTAAAAGTGTATTAGTTCTGGTTTAAGCACTTGGGCTTTGGGCCAGTTATTTTACATTAAGAAGGTGTGGTCTGCATTATTGTGGGAGGAGAGGGTAGATTCTGCCCTTCTGAGCTGAGAATTTCTGGTTAAAGGCTTACAGTGCTTGTTTATTTGAACTGTTTCTTTCTGAAATTGGTATGCCTTGTTTGCTGTAGCATAAACTAAATTCAGACCTGCTGAATCTAGCTTTGTTTGTATAACTTGAGCAGTAATCCAGACCATCTTTTTTTGGAGAAGGTTCCCCTGCACTCTAGTGGCAGGAGTGTGCAGTTAGAACTTGTCTGATCGAAGACTGCTGGAATGGGGCTCAGTTTTTAGCTTTTTATTTGGTGAAATTGGTTAATTTGTTTAAATCAGTTTGCTCACTTGCTACTGTTATATTAAAAAAAAAATATATATATATATATATATATATATATATATATATATATATATATATATATACATACACACACTTTATGCATCGCCACTTAGCTAGGGTTAAACTATTCCTGGTGCCATAAAATCTGCTCTTCAAATTTTTCCTTAGAACTAGCCAGTTTTTTTTAGTTTTAGCATTAAAATCTGTTTCTTTGAGCTCAGCACTTGTTCAGAACCCATTGTAAGCACTAAATAAGCTACAAATTACTACAGCACTCAACTTTCCTCACTTGTCTAGAGGAAAACAGTTTTTAGTACTTAATAAATAAGCACCTATCCAGGCATGTCTATGGGTCAGCTCCTGGTATTTTCTCCTGTCTACCTGATGAATCTGGGCATCTTGGGGCAATGCTGAAATTGCTTCATGTACACAGACAACCCTCTCCGCCTACCATCCAATACTACAACCTGTGAGAGATGCATTTATATAGCCAAACTGGAAGCAAAGCTCTCTTTACCCAAGACTGAACTAGACAGTCAAGAGGAGAAGGTAAACACTTGCACTACACAACACTCATCACATAGTCCCTCAAAACCTTCACCACCAAAACATACACATAAAAACACAAAACACACACCTACATTCGCGGAGGCTCTCAATAAAAATCTGGTCAAGCAACAGAGACCTCCAAAGCAGAAACACAAGCAACCTCCACCCCCCAACACAACCCAAATGACACATAGCCCACAAACTCAGTGTGCCACTCAACCACAACCCATAAGGCATAACAATGTACCCAACACTCTAGTCATAGGTGACTCTATAGTCAGGCACACTGATGTTCCACTCACCAGGCTAAACAAGGAGAAAGTTACTGTCAGCTGCCTGTTGGTTGCCAGGATCCGCCACATAATGCACGCACTCAGGTCACTCCACAAGTACAAATTTGACTCTGTCATTGTCCATGTTGGTGTAAATAACCTGAGACGTACCTTCCTGTACTATATGAAGAGAGACATGGAGGAGCTCTCTGATCTTGTAGCCCAGGCAGGTATGACACTAGCCCTGAGTAGCATCCTGCCATCATATGGTTCATTTAACATTTTTATCTGAGGAAGTTCTTTGTATTGTAAGGAGAATGAAAAGTGAGTGTACTGTTTTTTGCTTAATTAAACTACAACTGTACTAATATTGGGTGGCTCTGGACTTTTGTTAATAGGTTTGCCTGGAAGCAGTGACTTTTTTTAGCTTCCTGCCATCACCCAGAATGATACCACAGTACAAGGACAAAATGACTGACTTCAACAATTGGCTAAGCTTCTGGTGTCATTCTAAGGGGATCCAGTAGCTGTCTGCCTGGGCTGACATGATCGACAGTCCACTTTGCTTTGCCAGAGATGGCCAGAACCTGTCACCTTTGGGATTCCAGATACTGGCTAAGGCTCTTGCCACCCCTATAGTGCCTTTTTTAGGCAAGGTTCAAATTACAAATTCATCACCTTAACAGGTACAAGCAAGCAAAATCTGAGGGTAATGCTACTCAATGCTAGAAGTCTAAATCTAAAAATGCATTCACTCAAGGCACTCCTTAAAGTGGAGAACATCGACATCTCTGCAGTGACAGAGACCTGGTTCAAGGCTCCAGAGAGCACCCCTGCATTTCCAGGCTATAATTCATACCACACCTTTTAGCCACCTAACCTGGACCGAAACACTAAAGGTGGAGGTGTGTCCATATTCATTAAGGATATCCACACCTCCAGGCTAGTTGATCAGCATAATGCATCCGAGATTATCCAAGTGCAGCTATCTCTGGACAAGACCGCAATCCAAATTGTAACTTACTACAGATCCCCACCATGCCCCTGGATTCCCACTCCTCATTTCTTGATACACTGGAAAATATTAGGGTACAACCCAACACCCTAATAATGAGCGATTTCAACTACCCCACTATTAACTGGGAAAATTACTCATGTACCAACTCTTTTTCTCAACCTTTTCTGGAATTCATAAATTCCAATGCCTTGGATCAACTTATCCACACCCCCACCAGGGGCAGAAATATCTTAGACCTGGTCATTACCAACATTGGCGACCGGTGTTCCACACCAGAGGTCAATTCCTCTTTGGCCAGATCCGACCACAAGCTAATCAACCTAGACATCCACATCCCGCCTCCACCCCCCATTAGGGAAACCACCATAAAAAATTCTCCAAAGCCAACTTCACTCTTCTTAAGACAGACATGGCAAACTTCACGACACCCATGCAGATGGACAATAGAGGTACAACTGCTAAATCCTACACAAATGCACTTTATAAGCACTTACACGAGTGCATGGATCATGCTATCCCTAAGAACCAAGATGCTATCCTCCAAAAAAAGGAAGGCAATCTAGTGGCACCCTGCCATAAACAAACGCTACAATAGAAGAAAGAAACTGTTGCAAAAAAGAGTAAAATCCCATGATTGGAGTAACTCCCTGGTCAGCCTCAGTAAAAAGCTGAGATCTCTCATAAAATCCTCCAAAGCTAGTTACAAAAACAAAATTGCCACTGATTCTAAAAACAACCACAAAGCATTCTATAGATATGTCAAGAATCTCAATGGCAACACCCAGATCTGCTCTGAGTTACAGCACAATGGCACTTAATATACAGAACCAACTGATATTGCCAACATCCTGGCAGATAGGTTCCATGCTAACTTTACCCCCCTCTCACCCCCTAAAGGGCCCATCTCTGTACAGGAAGAATGCAAAGTTCCTGTAATCACAGCTGCACAGGTAAAAACCAAACTCTTCAAAACCAAGAACACAGAATCCATGAAACCGGACAACATCCCAGGCTGCATTCTACACAAACTTCAGAATGAACTGGCACCTCACCTAAGCGACATGTTCAATCATAGCCTCACCTCAGGCTTTGTGCCCACTGAATGGCACACAGACAGTTATCCCACTCCACAAAGGGGGAGCACCACGGACCCCGGGGACTACCACCCCATTAGCCTAACGAGCCTGGTCTGCAAGGCCATAGAACGTATCATCATGGATCTTATGCACAAAGACATTGGTAATCTCCAAACTATGGACCCTACCCAGTTCGGGTTTATAAAAGGCAGATCATGTCTCCTAAACCTGATAGACTTTTTTGAAGCAGTCACTAAAGCCGTAGATGAGGGTAAGGTGGTTCACACAGCCTATCTAGATCTTGCCAAGGCTTTTGACACCATCCCCCACTCTGGAATTATAGATAAACTCACTAAACTAGGTATAAATCCCTATGTCACAAGATGGGTTGCCAACTGGCTAACTAACAGACCCCACACTGTGAAAGTAGCAGACTCCAAGTCAGACTTCAAACTGGTGACAAGTGGAGTACCACAGGATTCAGTCCTGGGTTCTCTCCTGTTTGGTATCTATTGTATTGATATATGACCTCTGTCAATTGGGTATTTGTTAAAAATGTAAGGTGATAACTTAAATTTTTAAATGCTGAAGCCACGCCCACTAGGTGTTAAAGGTACACACTCAAAAGAGCTCTACTGGAGGGAATGAGTTAAAGAGGCTTAAAAGAGAACAAGTAAAAACATTTGAGGAGCAACAATGTTTTGAAACTGAATGACCTAAAGAAAGAAATCGCTGCACTGCATGTGACTATTCAACAGCACCTAGGTCTTTTGCAGTACCAACATGTTTTATATGGTCTCTCTTCTAGATTTAATAGACATGCTGTCACTATAATTCACAGAAAACAACAGAAACTACAATGGGACATTGCTCAGTACCAGAACCAGCATTCCTACCCACTAAAGGGAGAACATAGGGGTAGGTTGATTTACATTCCACAACTGCTGAATTTGGAATGGGATTTCTCCACTACATCACCAGCACCAAACTCCACTCACCCCCAAGCAGTTAATGAAGCAACCAGCCTAATACCTGCTCCTAATAATGCAGAGGAGACACTGCATTTTACACCTACCACAGAAAATGGAATATATGGAAAATATTTTTTTCCACAGGAGCAAATGAACCACATATGTGGGGGCAGACACCCACAGGAGGGAAGGAACACAGAGAGGTCAGCTACAGAGGCAACAAATGAGCAATGGCTGTGCTCTCGGGACACACAAACAATGGACAAACACCAGTATGAGGAGGAGGGACACAAGGGAGACCAAGAAGAAACAACCAGCAGATTTGAGTCTTTTGCCTACGGACACTGCTCCCACTTAAAGTTCAGATGTTTTTAACTTGACAAACAGGATAATCCCGAGTGATACACTTTGTGTTCTTAACAAAGGTTTTAAGTTTATCCCGACCTAAAGGATTAATTTATCAAACTTTCTGTTAGACCTCCACCTTTTTACAAGGAAATTAAATTTAAAAGTCCTCTTGGATGATTCAGCAGATGAACTGATGGAGTGAAATACACTCAGAAGAAAAATTATTTTTAACCCTCCCCTGTATAACATGCTCCAAATTTTTCTAAAGGTGTCTGAGAGGGATATAAGGGAACTACTTAAACAAAGCCCTCAGTATAAGTGGTTTAACCTAACACCTAGTGAAGTGGCAGCCATTAGAGACCTTGAAAATGACAGAAGTCTTCATATTATGAGAGCAGACACAGGCACAGGGGTTGTCCTTAGGGAACAGGCCCATTATGTCTCTGTACTTGAGAGAGACTTGCAGAGCAATGAATACTATAGGGTTGTGGACTATAAAACCATAGTACAACAGTTTTCTACCATTCTGCAAGGGATCTGTGGTCCCATGTATTCAACATATATGATAATGCAATAAAGGTGAAGTGAAGAATAAAAAAGGAGATGCTTAAAATAGGTTATTTCATGGTGATGTCATAGGGCACCTCCTATACACCATACAAAATGCCTCTAATATAATGTAGAAGTTGTCAGCAGTGTAGCAAACAAGTAAGATGTTTGGTGATTCTGTGACAATTTACATCAAGTTCAATAATTCCAGATAAAGGAGTTCTAAGCCAAAACAGACTTGGGCATTCCATTCATGCTCAGCCGCAAAGCACGCACTGATGCATGTTATCTATATGACATAATGCACCTTTTTTGATGAGTGCAATGTCAGAGGGTTAGAAGAAAGAAGGACAAATATAAAAAAAGATAGACTCTCAGACTGACGTGCAGTTTTATATAGCAAGTTGCCAACATCTGGAGATGAGCCTGTCACAATATGACAACCTCATGCTTCGGCAGCACAAAATGCACTCTTATATTATTTACAATTTGAATGAAGGTTAGACTTGCTAAGATCTTCACTGAACTTCACACAGTCTCTAAAAAATATTATACGAGCTGATGCACTCTGCAATCATAAAATCAAATATTAACTCTCACAACTGGACAGATCATCCCCATGATGGATTGCAACAACTACTCAAGATAAAATGATTGATCTTCAAGCAAAATGAAATGGCTGCCACAGCTATGTCCAGCAGCCAATCCCCAAAGAAGATATAAGCCAAGTGTGTCAATCAGGTCACAGATAAGACTAGTCCAAACACAGCAATGAGACCTTGTTCCACTCCTTGTAAACCAGTCCCTTAACTGCATGAGTCATACTGCGAAGGGGCAGCCCCTGGTACACAGATAGCTCAGGGCCTTGGCAGCCTCACCCACAAGGTGCACTTTTGCTGTTTTATTTATCATGCTTCACATCCATCCCAAATGATGCATCTCCAGTACACTCTGCTCACCTGAATGTTTAGGACAAGTAAAATGTATGCAGTGAAGGACAGAAAAGAGTAACACAACAAAGTTGTACAGCCAAAATAAAAAAAAGAAACATACAGCATGCTCCTCTTAACTACAGACTCTATAAATATAAAATAAAATCATAACGTTGATATACTTCAAGTTGGAAATAAATAATGCAACAATTTGACTGGTTCATTGCAATTGGAGCACCATTCTGAAAAGACAGCCATGCAACTCTGTGCAAGACTGCATAAGTGAAGGATATTGAACCCTTATTTTAATCAGTTAAATACTAGCATATATTCTTTAGTTCTGCTTGACATTTTCACACATCAATGAAGCAACCATCAGATGTCATTTTTTTCCATAATCTAATTCTTGGATATCTAAGTACTAATCAGTAATAACTCTGTCTTTTACAAATAATTTAAAATATAATTAAAATTCAATGTGGTAATACTCCTTATATGAGTTTGTGCCGAAGAGCCCAACAGGATTTGTCAACAATATATTCTAAAGTATTAGAAGGTTTCACAGTATTTAGGAAAAAACTGCTAAAAAAATTAAATCAAGTTTTAATTTGTTCACCTTCAGGGAAGCCAAACAGTGCCAGACAGTTGTACATGCCATCCAGCATCATTCACTTCATTAGAAAATCTTCTGAGGTCTTGTTACAAACTGTAAATTTCAGATTACATCTCAGTTGCCATTTTATTTAACGACATTGAAAATACAATTTTATCTGCCTCAAGGACCAGTCTAGCATTTAAAAACGCAGTATTCAAGAGTGTTAGAAAAAGTCTAACAAGGTAAATCCTTCAAAAAATCTCTTTCATTTCAGAAAGAAGAATGGCAATAGCATTTTTTTTTCATTTTCTTTTTTTTTCAGTTTTACTTTCTTTACTCTCCTGGAATTTGACCTTCTTGACAATCCTTTGAGAGGGGTACTGGCACACTGCAACAGGCTTCTGTGAAGTTCTAAGTAAGGTGTAGTGAGGACATTAGTCTTAGTTTCTGATGGAATACTCCACCAATATCTTAAAGACTCACAATGCAACTTACAAGCTATAAAAGTAGATAAAGCAGGCAGCTTTGCATTTTACAAAAAAAAAAAAAAAAAACAAAGTAAAATGCTAATTTACATAATTACATCTGGTACTGTAAACACTGTCAATAAGCTTATTGTAGCTGCAAGTACCAATATAATTGCTTTTTTATATTACATACACTTAAAATTTGAGACATTTAGAGGTATCCCCAATTTTCACCCTGTAAATCAGCAGCATTCGTTTTACTACATCACAAATGCTATATCACTTTTTTTTTTCAGTGCAGAACCTGGTGAGGCAGCATTCTGTTTTCAATTTTTTTACATGCATAAAGCAGTTTTCCTCCTTCTATAACATTAGGTTGTGCAATGGCTTGCCACTGTGATTGTAATAATTGGCTAACATCAATGCAACATGCCATTGTGAAAAACAGTCAAGTAAACATGGCAGATTAGTAAAGCATTCAACATACAGGTATTACAAGCACAGGCTGACTAACCAACACAAGAGAAATGAGAACTGATGACATGCAGATGGGTGTGTTTCCTTTTGGGCTTCACAATCCTTCTGCATAACAATTACCTACCCTAGTAGTACTTCTCTTAGTTTACTTTTGTTCTCTATCCCATGAAAGTCTTGTCACAGCATTTTATGTCATTAGTTAACAAAGCAGCTCTCAGTGCACAGCAGTTTAATAAGTTAAGCTGAAAATGTGGGACTTACCTTGCTAAAGGCAGAGCAGGTGTTCTATTTTAGACAAGTTTTGTGATTTGAACCAAAGTTGTTCCTCCATATCTTCTTTAGTGCAATGAAGTTATTGCTTTTCCTTACACTTATATCACGTAAAATCAGGTGTTGTGCTGTGATAATTATGCATATGAGGGATCAGTGTTGAGCTGTTTATGAATTGCTCATTATGCAGACTGGCCAAACTCTATGCGAAAGTCCACACTGCATCATGCAAATGCCTGGGAACCTGCAGATATCAGTGTACATGGTGCTGGGGTGATATCTGTAATTTCACATATGTACTAGAAGTAGAGCTAATCTAATATATATTCACTAGCAGCACATACAAGCAAACTGGGCTGCTATGTTTCACAGCTCAAACTGCTATGCTCAGACATTGCCATAAAATATACATATTAGCTTGTCCTACTGTCAGTCATGCAAATGAACTGCCTGTTATTGGGCAGCAGCTGGCACACCCATAAGTGAATGTGACAACGAATTTCCTACCAGTTCTCTCTGCGTCTTTGCATATGCTGAATAATGGCATCACAGGGAAATGGCAGTGGTGTTTTTCAAGCACAAAGGTGGAGTGCAGAGAAATACAAGATATTCCTCCATCTATTACACAAAAATTATAGGCAGAGGCTCTGGATAGAGGGTTTTGAAGGCCTTCAATGCAAAGTAGAGGCCTGAATTAGACTAATTCAGGCATTAACATGACATGGGGATTCCCTTGCATGGGGAACAGTGTCACCACTACTATAGTGACCTTAAAAGATGTAGTCCTGACCTTGGGGCCAATGGTACGCTAAGTTCAAAACATATCCATCCACTGTGTATTGTAAGCAATCCTTGAATTACCCTCACATGCACACTGGCACTGTGCACCATTCACATATCCTATTTCTTTCTTCACAGCCCCTGAAGCAATTACAGGGAATGTGTAGCTAAACAGGAGGAGGATGGAGCACCTCTGATTGCACCAGGGTGAGCATACCTGTTAGAGGCAGTAGATGTGTCTGTGTATCTGGGCAGTTCTTATAGCTGTAGTCAGGAAAGGCATGGGATTCTACGGGGTCACCACCTTAGCAAGAACCCAATGTAGGACTTATTTAAGAAAATGTAAGATTTTGCAGAACAAGGCATGCCTATAAGCAGAGAAAATGTATTTTTTTTATTTTATTTATTTATTTGTCCTTTGGTAACCAGGACAGTCTCACTGAGCCAATGGCCCATTTTCGGAGGAGGCCTGGGGAGAAAAGCTCCACATCAGATAAAACACAATATACTGAAATACATTTACAGACTATTACTATTATAAATATATACTGCAAGCAGCAAGACACTTTGTAGAGCTAGACAGCCTATGTCAAGTAAACCAATAAATAGTTACTCATAATATTGAGTACATTTTTAATAATATACAGTGGCTAGAAATAATAGAGTATTCTGCTGCCAAAACAGTCAAATATGAGATGAGAATGAGTAAAGAGCAAGATGGAAAACTGAGGACATGGACAGAGAGCCGATTATTATTGGAAAGATGAGAATGTTATGGAGGGCACTAGAGAGGAAATAAATATTAGTGTCAACTGAAGAGGTAAAACAGCATACATTGGTATATAGGAATTTTTTTTTCACTTTCCAATACAGTCAGATATCAACATCGTACTCCATAAGTGTCTGCCTGTCTGTCTGTGGTAATGTGGGCATGATGTGTGTGTTGTGATAGCAAATGATCATTGGAACAGTGAGTAGTGTTACTGTCTAACAGTACTTGGTTCTCTGGTTTCTGTTTGACTGTGATTCCTTGTGTGTGAAGTGTGCATGTCCTCCCTGTCTATGTGTGGGCTTTATCCATGAGCTTTGACTTCTTCTCCCAGGTCGTTTTCTACATAATATATGCTTCTATCCATTTGTGCTGCTACTTTTCATCCCAACCTAATAGCACTCTGGTACACAAAAGGTAATTATGGGGGTTTTTGGAAGGTAGGAAGGCAGTCACAATTCCCTGACAGAATTTGTGTACCCTTGCAAGCATTTGTCTTCTCGGTTTAATAGGGAGATACTAATTTATTAGCTTTGAACATTAAGCTTTAGATAAAGCATATTTCTCCCTGGAAAGAAGACAAAAATAAGACTGAATGTGTGTCCTTAGTCTGGATTTTTATTGTTTAGGCCATCATTGGATCAGAAGGTGGTAGAATAGCTCTAAGATGCACCTACGAGCATCCACAGGCCTCATCCCTTAATTCAGTTACTTACTTTAAACATATTACTGTGGAGTATATAAAATAAAAAAATTCTGATTTTTTTTGCTTTTCTAGTTCTTTTTCCTTCCTTCCTTTGTTAGAGGTTTTTTTTTATATATATAGTAATCAGTAGAACCACCTGGATAGTTTTATTGTACTACATATTACTGTGGTCTTGGCCAGATAGAATTTGTTAAAAGGATGGAGTGCGGGCTATACTAAACGTAAGACAAAGAGTGAATACATAAGAAATACATAATCGATTTGGATGGTGTAGATCCAGGATGAAGTAAAACAAGGGAGGGATACTGTGGATGTGTGCAACAGGGTGACTTAAGGAGTCCTTTATCTAGCACTCCATTTCTCTTAAGGCTGGCCTTCACAATTGCCATTAGACATCTGAGGTCTATATATTCAATAAAGTATCTATAATGAGTCAGTGCATACTAAGACAGTATGTGAATGAAACTGAATGATGCTGTCTAATGTTTGATCACAGGTAATGATCTCTGACCTGTTGTAGTAAAACCCCACCCAATTCCAGTTCTTCCAACCCATTCAATTGCTTCCTGTAGCCACAACTTGCTTTGAAGTCACGTCACCTGCTTCCACTAGTTATTATTCTGCATATATAACTCTTAAACTGTTCTGTGCAGCTTCTTTATAGTAAAGTATTTTATTTATTTAATTAAAAAAAACTAAGGTCTTAGTTTGGCAGCTGGTGGAGAGGATTAAGGCTGTGTCTAGTAGTTCATGTGATACAGTGTTTGATTCTCTCAGTCCTAATTTGCTTAGTGTGCAACCCTGAAAATGTCATTTAACCAGACATTGTTCCTCGGTCTACCCTGAAAAAGGATTATATGTCCTGTGAGCCTACTTGTTTCATAAAGGATATTGTTATCAAGGTTGGGGGTTGGCATAATAGTTAAGGTGTTTACTTCACAGATGCAAGATACAGCTTTTGATTCTCACCTTTGTTCACTATGTAGTTGTTGACTAGATACTTTCTGCAATAGTCAGCAGACCTATTAGCCTAGTATTTACCTATGAAATTATTTATTTATTCATTAAATGATATAAGGGCATTACTGCTAGTATCCATCTTTGATTGAGCCAGACTTATCGGCTGTACCTATCATCAGTTCATATATTTCATTTGGCTAATTGTAAACATTGGAACAGAACCTGGTACTCTTACATACACTGGTTTAGTTACAACTAATGACAGTGAACAACTTTAGGACAAGAGAAAGAAGGCAATTGTACTGGACAGCATTAGTAGCCTTCCTTGGAAAAAATTGGATGTGTGAGTAAATGCAACAGTTTATTCACCTTACAGTTAGTAAAGATAAGCTAGCATTGTAGGGCACTTAATTCAGATGAAACTGAGAAGTCAGGGAGTCTAATGCTGGTTATGTGGCTATTCAGTGTGTAGCCTATTTGGGTGTGTATGGTGTACTTTCATAGTCCAAGGCAAAACTGTAAATTTCCTATAGACACACACGCACACACACACACACACACACACACACACACACACACACACACACACACACACACACACACACACACACACACACACATAAATCGTAGGTGCATCTTAGAGCTATAGGTCTACTTCACAAGTACGAAAGACCACAATACCAAAGACAAAAAGCCAGAGACAATGGGCTTTCCATTAAAGAGACTCTGCATAAAAAAGGCACTATGGGGCAGCAAAGTTCTTAACCAGCTTGTGGACCTCCCAATAAGAGATGTGTAAGCCTTCTGAAAGTTCAAGTGAATGAAGAACCACAAACCAGAAAACTTTCCAATGGTAAGTAACTACTGGGCCAAAATCTGACAGGAAATACACCGCACCATCTCCAACCCACCCAGGTGGGGGTGGGCACACCCTCCTCACCTCCCCTAATTAAATATTTCAACTCTAGGATCACAGTACAGTGGGGAAAATGGTAAATTCCCCTTGTTGGCCAAATGGTTGCTTACCATTGGAACGTTGTCAGCTATGTGGATATTCATTGAAATGCAGTTTCTAAGTTTTTGACTCGGTCTTCTTTTCTTCAGTATTGTGGTCTTTTAAGCTTGTGAAGTAGACTCATATATATGTGTGTGTGTGTGTGTGTGTGTGTGTGTGTGTGTGTGTGTGTGTGTGTGTGTGTGTGTGTGTATTTGTTTGGTGCCAGTGGTATAAACCTTGAGATTGTATTGTCAATGCTGGTGTGGATTTAAAGCACACAGCCCCCTCTCTATCACACAAAGAGTAAGTACCAGAACATATATGATTATGAGTTTCCATTTTCAGTAACTGAAGTTATAAAAATCATTGCAATACAGTATTTTTATTCATTTTATTTAGATTCTTAGCACTGAGTAGTGCTGGCATGATGATGTCCAAATTTGAGCTGAGTTTGTTATGATGGATTTTCCAGTAAGGAGACTCTGCATAAAAAAGACACTATGGGGGAGCAAAGTTTTTCGCCAGATTGTGGACCTCCCAATAAGAGAAGTGTAAGCCACCCCTGGTGAAATATGAAGTCATCTTATTCAATGAATACATACTGGATTCTTTTAAAACAACACCAACATCAACTTCTTAGCCAGTTGTTAAAGTCAATTATCTTGTCTTGGTATCTAGACATCATTCTTGGTGAAAGCAAGATACTACTCAAGGTGAGTATCTTCCCTGCCTCAAACATATGCATAGTAAGTTCTAGCAAGTGTCTCTGCATGTTACTTTGGGTGGAGGTTCTGAGGTTATTCACTCCCATGTGGGTCACCACTTGGCCATAGTATCATTTGTCTGGTTTAAGGATTCTTAGGATCCTTATCACATCACAGATCACTGGACAATGTGGTATCTATATTCTCCTTATCCATCATTTTCCTTTCCATCATGACTGTCAACGGATATGATTAATGAATGTCTCTTTTTATACATCATAGTTAGGGCATCCCTTTCCAATTTTACTTCTTAATCCAAATAGGTCATACTTCAAACTTCCTTATTCTGAATGTATTAATTTCCTTCTCATGTTCACCACCTATGGTAAAAGCAAATCTTTTTCCCTCCAAGTACTTTACATTATTTTTCCCTTTTACAAAGTTTGAGTTAATGAGTGCATTCCACAATAAAAAAACTAGTCCTTTGCCTACTTACTCCTTGCCACTGCTTCTCTGTATATCTTTACTCTCATTTTTTTCACCCTCTTACACTGTCATTCCATCTCTTCTTGTTCTTTTGAGCTCCACTTCCTTCCTTCCTGCTTTCCTTCCTTCCTTCCTTCCTTCCTTCCTTGCTTCCTTCTTCTCCTACTTCTCCTCCAAGTCTTGCAGCCTAACCCTTCTTACTAAGCAAAGGTTTGCACCTACCCTTGATCACTGATACATCTATATTTATTCAGCCCTTTCTAGTTTCAGACGGCTAAAAGGCAAATCTAATGGCACACATGCAGAGCTATTTATTAGTGCACTGGTCAAAAATTGGGATTTTCAGATTGCATTAAACAACATTTTATGATGTATGAAATATAAATATATGTCACTGTTCTTATGCTGCTATTACTAGCAGCTGTTTAATACAGAGTTGTAAAGCTATTATCTGCTAACAAGCTTCATCTTGTAGTCGTGGGTTTG
Organism: Protopterus annectens; assembly: GCF_019279795.1. Classification (NCBI taxonomy): domain Eukaryota; kingdom Metazoa; phylum Chordata; order Ceratodontiformes; family Protopteridae; genus Protopterus; species Protopterus annectens. The sequence goes on from NC_056749.1 coordinate 691,898,284, forward strand.
ATCCATTCACTCTCTATTTGCCTACAATGTGACTATGCTTATCAGTTAACCATACAGTGTTCCTGAGTTGCTCATTAAAAGATACATTTGCTTAGTAGGTTTACCAGGATTACAAGTAAATAAAACAACCCCCTGGATTCATCAAACTCCATGCAGGAATAGTGCTATTCCTGCACAGAGTGGATCATGCCCATGTAGAACAGCAGCACGTCTTGCATATTAATGAAGGTGTGCTGCTGTATTCTCCACACAGACACGATCCATGTACAAGTACAGGGAGCATGTCCGAGCAGTGCTTACATAGTACACATGCCCCCTGCACTCTAGACTTGGCGTATTGCAATTCCAAAGCAACTAACAATGTCCGCGGACACTATTATCATAACATAACTGTGTCTGCAGGCAGAATACAGTAAAAGAACACAAAAGCACAGCCCCCCCCACAATGGTCCAGCACAGATAATGTCCAGAATGCTATGCCAGTGTACATGCTGGCATACCAAATAAGTAAGCATGTTCCTGAGAGGAACATTTAAACCAATTCCCCCACATATGATGTAGTTGTCCAGATGTCATGCCCTAAGATGCAGAAAGCAATCTGCATACACCTACAGTAAATAAAAATAAAACACGTTTATTTTATTTTTTTCCATCTCCAATAAAGTTTAAGCATAGCTGAGCGGCTGTGCACATTGGACAGCTGTGTATAGCATAGCTTAAACATCAGAAGGAGATAAATAGAAACATACAGCCAAAACAGTCAAAGTGAAATAGCATAGTGGTTAAAGCATTTGCTTAGCATACAGTCATTCATGGTTCGAGCCCCAATGCAGTCCATTCATTTTTATATCTGAAAACAGCAGTAAACATATCTTTTTTATAAACAGGTACTTTATAATATATATTTGTTAATCAGGGTAGTGTAGCAAGTCCAAATGTGAAGTGTCAGTTTAGTACAGATGTGAAACCCCCAATATAAACACAAGTGTCCCATAGAGTATAGCCAGAAAAGAATATAATGTAATGAAAGCACATAGGGGGATGTTAGGGAAGGGAAACATGCATATCATAAGATGTCAGTAAGAAGAAATCAAACCCACAATCTGATAGCCCATAAAATGAAAGCTGAGCAATGCTAAATTGTGCTCAGCTATGCTTAGCCTGAGTAAGCATTGCTTACATTTGTATGCTTAGCAATAATTAATGTAGCTAAGTGAATTTACACATTGGTAAGCAGTGCTTAACATCTACCCTTTAAGCAATGCCTATCTCTGCTAAGTGGGTTTGCCCGTCGCTTAGCTTAGCTCAGCATATTCAAAACCTTCCAATCATGACAAAGTGAGGGAAATCAGCCCTATTTAAACCTTGCAGGTGGGAATACAGCCCATAACCATTTGTAGCTCATCACTGCAGGACCGATGGTTGGTGATGGTGAAGGTGTGCGCTTTTGAGTGCAGTGCTGGAGCATTCAGGAGAACTGGGTTATGGTTGGACTCCTAGTACAAAACCATGAAGGGAAACTGCTGCAGGACCAGTACCAGGGCTGCCAATGACATAACTGTCATTATGAGTGTCAGTACATGGACATTATATTTATGGTTATGCCTTTATTGATGTTCAACATTGATTTGGCTGTAATTTGTATTTTTTGCTCATTTAGCAATCGCTCTAGACAGTTATTACTATAAAGAATTTTTATGTCATATGTGTATTTTAAAGGCGAACGTTTTTGTAGAAGATGAATATTCCCTACACATATGCCTTGATTATATATTTGGCAGGTGTATCTGTATTTAAGACTAATAAATGTTATTATGTTCCGTTTTTATGGACACATTTCTACTGTTTTACGAGATTTACTTATTTGAAGTGGCCTCCGGTATTATGTAGTTATTGGCTTAGATAGAACTCATTTCAGTTAGTCTTTAATTGTTATAAGTGAAGATGTGCATTTCAAAAGTGAATGCTTCTGTACACGATAGAAAAATTATTGGAATATTATAGCAACATACTTTGTAATTGTTAATGTCTCTTTGAATAGTTAATGCTTTTAACAGTTTCATATAATGTGCATGTTTTTCTCTTTTTTATAACTATTATGCACAGTGAAAAAAACAGTTAATTAATTAGATAAATGTTTTAATGTTGTTAACAAATGAACAAGTAGAACTTTTTAAATTTTCTAAATATATGTTTATGGAGGCATTATGTCTTCTTACAGAGTTTTGAGATGTTACTTTTTGCTACAAATGTTTCCGCTAGGGGTGCTTAGATACTTAGCAACACTTTTCAGGATCTGATGTCCTTTTTTGATTTCTTTTGATTGGTTGTTTTAAACTTTTTAAATATGGGTCTTTTACCATTATGTTTGGTCTGATGAAGCTATTTAGTGAAAACACTTACCATTCGCAATAAACTAGTTTTTATTTATACTTTCCAGTTTGTGATTTTTTTAAGTTTGCCATATACGTTGACTGTTGTTGTTGGTTTGTACATTTGGACATATTTACTTTATTACTCCAGTGGTCACAAGTTACTCTTCATTATGGTACTTTTAGTATTTTTCGTGTATATTCAAAACCTTCCAATCATGGCAAAGTATGGGAAATCAGCCCTATTTAAACCTTGCAGGCGGGAATACAGCCAATAACCAGTTGTAGCTCATCACTGCAGGCACTATGGCTGGTGTTGGTGAAGGTGTGCACTTTTGGGTGCAGTGCTGGGGTATTCAGGAGTCCAGTGTCATGGTTGGACTCCTAGTACAAAATCATGAAGGGAGACTGCTGCAGGACCAGTACCAGAGCTCCCAATACAAAGTGGAGGCCTAGCACCATCTTGTACGTGATCTCACCAGTGCCACTGGCATCCCTTGGACTGGTGAGCAGGTCCGGCACCACTTTGCTGACTTGAAGTGTAGGAAATGAGAGCACTTGTACCAGTGGGTCAAAGATGTATGGGCGAGGAATGTCCCAGCTGTGTGTAAGTATCAGTATCAATAAGTGTTTTCCAAAGCCAGCCTGTGTATTTGATGGATAGGTATGCATAAATGTTTCTCTATCTCCTGTACAGCTGCAGATGAGAGGACCATTAACATGCATGGATGCCCATGCCAGCAGGCTGCCAAGGCTGTGTCATGAGGCTGGTGAGTACAAATCTAGCTTGTAATATTTATGGCAAATAAATAGAAAGGAGTAAAATGTCACCTGTCAGTATTTAACAATGGGTATGGTGTGTACTGAATAAATGAGACATTAGCAGAGTAATAGTGTATATATCAATAAAAGTGTCAATACCTGTCAATAAAAGTCAAAACCCCGGACTGATCATGTTTACTTTGGTATGTGGTAGTATGAACTGAAATGTGTACAGTTTCGGAATAGCAACTATAGCTCTGAAAGCATTACATAGTCAAGGCTCATCTGACAGTGATTGTGGAGTTTTAAAACAGGTGATTAACTATATGAAATGTTCCATGCACCAAGATCTGATACCTGAATAGTAATGTTGTGTTAACCAGGGTTTTCCTGACTGTGCTATGTCAAAGTATAAATATACAGTATAAGAACTATCTGCCATGGATGAATGTCAGAATTACAAGGTCAGATTATACAACCAAGAGAGTATTAGGCAGAAAACAGACAAACAGGAGACAGCAGTTTCTCAATAGCTCATTCTGATGAAACACAAACTTTGTTTTATTTAATGCACAAACAGGCACAGTTCGAATCCCGGGACTGGTAGCAAGCTGTATGCATATTTTCACCCAGGAATATGTGAATATGTGTAGAAACAGTCAAGTAGTGTTAACAGAAATTTCCTCCACAGGCCTGCCAGGTAAGAAAAGGTATATTGTAGCTGTAAGAAGGCTGTACTTATAATACCTTGTGTACAACATCCATTGTCCAACCCCAAGGCTGCAAAGGACAGCAAGATAAGTACATACACCAAGTAGTTTCCTCTAAGCAATGTCCCTCAATTATCAGAATGTCACAGCTAGTGGTCACTGCCACCCACACCCACGGTGACCAATAGAAATCAAGGCAGAGTATGGCAGTAGCACGCACACACACACACACACACACACACACACACACACACACACACACACACACACACACACACACACAGTATGAGTGCACATATGTAACTCTGACAATGTGAATATGAGTAGAAACAGTCAGGCAGTGTTAAAAGAAACTTCCTCCACACATCTGCTAGGTAAAAAAAGATATGAATTGGCTGTAAGAAGGCTATAATTAATCACTGTGTACAAACATACCACTGCCCAACCCAAGGTCATAGTTCGATGTAAAGTGAGGTAATACCTGGAGAGTAATGATTAGAGCAATGATCATTAAAGTTGTGAGCAATTGAAGCCTATACAATTGTTAATTGACATCTCTCTCTCTTCCCCACCCAATCTGTACCAGTAATCTAAACACATAAATCAATGGGTACATTTTTCATCAAACCTACTGTGAAGACGTGTCCTATTGTTCTACAAATATTTAAATGTATGACTATTAATGTTCCCTGTTCAAATACTATCGTTGGTGGCCTGTTGCTATCAATGTAACCTGCATGCCATTATAATCACCACTGTGCTCCATATATGCATGTGTTCTGTTTGCTATGCAGCTGTTCCAAATCTGTTGTTTTGGGTTAATGGGAATACCTATGCATGTTGTTATAACTAATCCTAGAATGTGTTTTTCATGACTAACCAACATATGTTATAAAACTGCAACACCATAGCACATCTGGGAAAGCCGATCCCAGCAGATCCACCAGTCCTGCCTCAAATGGCTGTGGCACCAGGTGCCAGCATGTCTGGGACCCAACCTGGGACCTTCTTGTCTACTGGTCCTGCACCACCTTCAGGCCCATTCCCCCGGGAGCAGACAGGACATTGTCACCAGTTGTCAGGTCCGGGGATTGGTGCGTAGCAAGCTTTGAAAGGAGTTCAGAGATCTGCTATGCCAGCTTGAGGGCCATGTGGAACATCTGGAGGGTCAGTCTGCCCCTCCTACTCAGCCTCCAGCATAGCCACCTTTGGGGCCGTGAAGGTGCAATGGTGACTGGCCATGGGTGGGGACCTCAGTCCCACTGTATCCATTTGGGGGCTCGTGTGCATCCGATTCCCAACCACCCTCCCCATCCAAGGTTTTTACCCCCCATGTGTCATATACCACCCCTGTCTGTTGTCTTGTCTGTCTTTCTACCCAACCTACCTCCCCAAATATACCTACAATCCTTCCCCAACATCCCACTCTCACCTTATAAAAAAAAGGCAATTTGTTCCCAAAAAAAATGTCACCCCATACATAGCTATCCATTGTGTACATGTGTCTAATTGACATGTGTAATCTGGTCAAATTGACTTAGCAACACATTACTGTTGTCCTCAACTCTCTCTCTCAGGGGTTTGAGTGTCCAAATTCACCTCCAAATTCTGTACAAATGCACAGCTGTTGCTGTATCAGAAATGGAAATCTATGGACTTTCTCTACACCCATCCTGCACATCCCTAGCTATCTGTCACATTGTTTTTCCCTCTGCATGCACCCTTTTTCACCAATTTCCTATAACTTCTTTTTTCTTTTCCTTTAAAGAAATTAGCGTGGAGGTAAGTGGGAGTAAACAGTAGTAAGCGACTTTGCACGATGTTAAGTGATGCCTACACAGATTAAGCAGTTTCCCATTTAACCATGTGGTGGCATCGCTTACCATCATGCAAACCCACTTACAACTGCGTAAAAGTGCCTTAATCACTCTGTTTCCATCAGCCTCTGTTCTGCCCAGCAACAACATAAACAGCCCTTGAACCTAGGACCCTGTACACTATTGCAACTGCAATTTACGACTAAGCCATCTGAGCTATAGAAATGGCTGATGCTTTTTCAAACATATCATTCAGTAGAGTCATTCAACAGTACGGAAAATAATCTGTAGAATCAGTCAGATTTTCTATATATACACGTATATATCTATGGAGATGAATATATGTGGAACACTATATATATATATATATATATATATATATATATATATATATATATATATTAATTTATTTATTTATTTATTTTCAGTTTGGTTACCAGGGAAGTCCACTGGGCCAAGAAGTGCCCATTTTCAGTGGAGGCCCGGGGAGAAAAGCTCCATGAACAGTATAATACAATATAGGTTACAAAAATGCAAATAAAGGTTGCAAAGTGAAATACCATACAATAAAGGTTGCAAGACCAAATAAAGGTTACAATGTGAAATAAAGAGTAGGGTACATACATTCGAGAGATTCAGAGTGTAATGTACATTATAAGACAGTTTAACAACTTGACAACAGATTCTTTTTTGAAACAATATTCATATGCTTGGAGTCAATTAAAGTCTGCTAGTTCTAGATCTTTTGAGAAATAAGAACAAGTATGAGAGTATAGTGGAGTGGGGGTAAGGGGAGCTTAGTTGGGAGTCCCTAGAATTTAAGTGGGGTGAAAGCAGGAGCATTTCCATTTGGAAGACAGGTGAAGAAAAAGTTGAGTTTTGAAGGATTCAGTGTTGGGTATAGTCCTAAGTGAAGGAGGCAGAGAGTTCCATTTTTTACCTAGAGAAAAGGAGAGTAAAAGTTGGCCAGTGGGTCATTTGGGTTTAGGAATGGAGATTAGGTTTTGGTGTTCTGATCTCAGTGATCTGTTAGGGATGTATGGAGGAAGGATGTCCTTTAAGGCTGGGCATTTATCAGGGGAGAATATTAACTTGTGAGCGGTGGTTAGTTGTAGATAGTCTAGGTGGTTAGGGAGTTCTAACCAGTTCAGAGAGTGAAGGCTGAGGCAATGGTGAGCTGATGTTTTGGATTTGGTGGCATATTTAGAGATCTTATTATAGCAAGCTTCAAGCTTAGAGGTGTTGGTAACAGACAAATTGGTTAGAAGAGGGGCTCCATATAGAAGGGAAGGTAGGAGGTAGGTGGTTGCCAGAGTATGCCTAGTGGAGTTTGAAAGAAAGTGGTTGTTCCTAAATAGCATACCTAGCTTTTGGTGGGTTTTTCTAATGTTTTGTTGTATGTGAAGATCAAATTTGAGGTGTTCGTCAATGGTGATGCCAAGGAGTTTTGCAGAGGGGACCACTTCAATGGCAGTGTTAGTTTGGCTTAGAACATTGAAAGTGTTTTTGTCCAAAGAGGAAACCTTGGAGGGGAGAAAAATTAGTATTTTGGATTTATTGGTGTTGAGAGAAAGGTGGTTTTGGTGCATCCAGTTCTCTGTAGTGGTAAAGGCTAATTGGGTTTTGGTCAGGAGTTCAGGAAAGTTTGGGGCAGAGCAGATCAAGGTAGAGTCATTAGCGTATTGGATGACTGTGGTTTCATGGATGAAGGTGTGAAGGTTATTTATAAAGATGTTGAAAAGCATGGGTCCAAGGATGGATCCCTGAGGAACGCCAGTAGGTGTAGGCAAAAATGAGGAGAAAGAGTTCTTTCATTTGACTGCTTGAGATCTATCAGATAGGTAACTGGCGAACCAGGATAGAGTATTTGGGGAGAGATTGAGATTAGCCAGATGATGAAGAAGGTGGGCGTGGGAGATGGTGTCAAAGGCTTTTCAAAAATATAACAGAACTGTGGATACAATGAGTCCAGAGTCTCGTGCTAGATTGACAGTTTCTAGGAAGGATAGTAGGGCAGTTATGGTACTGTGGCCAGGGTGGAAGCCATGCTGGGTGGGTGTTAGGAGGTGATTTTGAATTAGATAGGGAAAACGTTGGTGGTGGACACATTTTTCTAGAATTTTAGATATTGGAGAGAGTAGGGCGATGGGGCGGAAGTTAGAAATAGTGGTGTTTTTGCCTCCTTTGTGAAGAGGTAGAATGTAGGCTGAATGCTAAAGTTTTGGTATGTATGATTCATTTAAGGATCTATTAATCAGAATACTAATTGGGAGAGCGATACCTTCAGCTGCATGTTTGAGGAAGGAAGAGGGAATGTTTTCAGGGGCATTAGAGCATGGCTTTAGCTTGGAGAGAAGCCTTTTTATAAAAGTGGTGGAGACAGGTTTGAGATGGAAATTGAGAAGAGTGTTTGGGTTGTTGGGTGAAGTAAAGAGGGAGTTAGTTGGATTGTTGTTAGGGAATGTTTTGGTTAGTTTAGCTATGGCTTCAGTAAAGAAGGTATTGAAGTGGGAGCTCAGTTCATTGCCGGATAGATTAGGGTCAGGGCAAGGGTTGTTTTGAGATCCGGGTTGAAGAAGGGAATTGACTGATTTCCAGAATTGTTTTGGGTTTTTATTGTTATTGGACTGAAGTTTATTATAGTAGTTTTTTTTGTCTTTGGTAATATGTTTTCTTACTTGGTTGTGGAGTTGGGTATATAAGGTAGACGACAGTTTATTTTTCTGGTAGAGCTTCCAGGATTTGTCTCTGTGACGCATAACTTGTTTAGTTTCTTTGGTCAGCCATGGTGCGGAATTAGTTTTGATACGCTTATTTCTTAGGGGGGCTAGGGAGTTAAGAGTATCTAGGAAGATAGAGTTAAAATTCTCAACAGCATTGTCAAGTGGGAGGGTATTTAGAGGTTGCCAGTTAATTTGTTTAAAGATGTTAGAGAAAATTAAGGGGTTGAAGTTACTGAGGTTACGAGTTTGAATGTAGAGATGTTGGTGTTGGATGGAGCTACTTGATCGAAGGATGAAGGCAGGGAGATGGTCACTGAAGGTGTCGGGGATAGTGCCACAGAGAGTGATTTTGTTTGGATGGGAGACTAGAATCCAATCTAAGATGGACCCTGGGGGTGATTTTTGTTAGGGCGAGTAGTAGAAGAGATTACTTGGTTGAAGTTTAGAAGGTTAATGGAAAGTGAGGGGTATGATGTGTTAATTTTATTCCAGTCGATGTTGACATCACCTAGAATATAGGTTTCATATTTTATTTGAGTTGAGGCCCAGTATAGAATATCTTCAAGGGTGGAGATATTGTTGCCAGGGGAGATGTATAAGGAAATGAAGCAGATATTCTTATGTTTATTTAATCGGAGAAGGCCAGCTGTGATTTCAGAATTTTTGAAATTAGGGGTAGGGATTTGAAGAGGAATTAGAGAGAGAAGATTGGAGTAAATTAGAGCAGAGCCTCCGCCTTTTTGTTTAATCGGTCACTACTGAGGATGTGGTAACCAGGAGGTAATATTTCAGAGTCAGTGATATGGGGTTTTAGCCAAGTTTCAGAGATGGCTAGGATGTCGGGTTGATTGTGATTAATCCAGGCTTATACATGGTGACATTTGTTGTTAAGGCTCTGGGCATTAATAGTGAAGATTTTCAGAGTGTTAAGGGGGGGAAGTGGGAGGAGGAGAGAAAGGGTGGGGAGAGTTATTTGTTGTAGGTGAGGAAGAGGGTGGAAGGATGGAGTAGTTTGTGCTAAGGCAAGGGCCAGGGTTAGGATGAATGTCTCCTGATAAGGCTAGGACATTGCAGGTGATGAGTTTTGGTCTACAAGGTTTGTATAGTAGGTATTTGTTAGGGTTTAGCAGAAGATTCAGAGAGTGAGTTGTAGTTGAGGTAGAGAATAGTTTGGGATGAAAAAGATGTAATAGGTTGGGTGGAATAAGGGAGGAGGATATGGAGTGAAAGTGAGAGAGTTGGAGAGGTTGTAGTTGGGGGTTAGGGATAGTTTGAGTAGGAGGGAGGAATAGAGGAGCTTTATGGGAGTACGAAGCAGCAATATACAGGGGTATTAGTAAGATGAGAATGGAGCTGGGGAGTTGAATAGTTAAGGGGAGTTGGATGGGCATGTTAGGACAGGGTAGGGTAATGTACGGTGAAGAGGAGAATAAGTGGTATGCTATTTGAGGAAGGAAAGGTTTAGAAGTGAATGGAGAGAGTTAGATATTGAATGCAAGAACAATGGAAAAATAAGTGTATAGGGATATTGGAAAAATGTAGTGGGAGGATTATTAGTGGGAGTGGAAAGAGAGGTGGAGTGTTCTTAATTAGAGAATAGGGGAGGGGTAACTGGAAGATGACTGTGATTGGATAGTAGGTTAGGTAGGTGGAGTATGTTAGGTATAAGTGTAGGTGTGCTGGGGGCGGGTGGAAATTGGGGGCAGGGTAGGGGAGCAGAGTGAGCCCGCAGGGCGAACGGAGTGGGAAGAGCCACAGAGGAGTTCACCCAGGGAGAAACAATCAGAGGAGCATAAGCTAAGGTAAAAATAGGTGAGGAGGTGAGATGACACAAAGCCTTGATAGAATTTGGAATAAACTGAGAGGATAGGCAGTGAGGAATTTAGGAAGAAAGGGAGATAGAGTGGGATTGTAGGCCCTTACAGGATATGGGAATCTGAGAGCCTGTAAGTTAAACTTAGAACCAGAATGGAGGTCTGGTGGAAACTGTTGGCCTCTAGTAGACAAAAGGCTAAATAGAAGTGGTAATGTATATATGTATACATATATATATATATATATATACATATATATATATATATATATATATATATATATATATATATATATATATACATACACACACACACACACACACACACACACACACACACACACGGATACAAAATATATGTGTATATATATATATATATATATATATATATATATATATATATATATATACATATATATATAAATACACACACACACACACACACACACACACACACACACACACACACACACACACACACACACACACACACATATATATGTATATGTATACACACACACACACACACACACACACACACACACACACACACTCACACACACATATATATATATATATATATATACATACACACACACACACACACACATGTATACATATATATGTACTCATAACATATAGTGGAGTCGTACCTCAGAACCATACCTCTAAACTGTTACTCCAACCAATCTGTCCAAAGGCTGTCAAAATGGGTCGTCAATGGGCCCACACTAGGGATCTATTTTAAATATTGCCCTTATCCCACTGTCTCCAGCAGCCGCTGTTCTGCTTTACAACAAAATAATCAGTCCTGCCAAGTCTTAAACCTATGACCCTATAGACCACAGTTAAAGAAATGTCCCACTACAACATGTGAGCTCTAGAAAATAATGGTACTTTTTCAAACATATCAGTCAGTAGAGTCATTCAGCAGTAGAAAAAAAGATTGTGTAGAATCTGGCAGGTTATCTGTATATGTTGTTTGTCTTTTCAGCTTTTCCCAGTTAGGGGTCGCCACAGCGGAACTCCGGTCCGCTAAAGATTGGCAGTAGATTTTTATGGTGCTAAGTTGCCAGCCCGACGCCAAACCTTCAGCGAAGGCACCCCCATTTACACATGTCTTTCGAATGCCACTCGACCGTGGGGAGGACATGCAGACTCTACACAGAAGGCACTCCAGCTGAGAATTGAACAGGAGAACCTCTTGCTGTGAGGCAACAACCCTACTGCTGCTCCACCGCGGCTTTGTCAGGTTTTCTGTATATACATGTATATATCTATGGAGATGCATATATGTGGAAAAATCTATACATAATATATATAGAGAGATATACATCTAAAATATATACATATATATATATATATATATATATATATATATATATATATATATATATATACACACACACACACACACACACATATATATAGAAAAGTAAATAAATGCATATATATATATATATATATATATATATATATATATATACTTAGACATAAATATAAATAAATATATAACAGCTACAAACAAATGCAGTCTGAGGGTCATGCTCCTCAATGCCATAAGTCTAAATCTCAAAATGCTCTCCAAAACCCTCCTTAAAATGGAGAACATCGACATTTGTGCTGTAACAGAGACCTGGTTCAAGGCAATAGAAAGTACCCCTGACTACCAGGCTGTAACTCATTCCACACCTTTTGGCCCCAGAACTTGGACTGAATCTTCAAAGGTGGTGGTATTTCCATATTCATAAAGAATGCATACACTTCCAGACTGGTAGCCAAACATAACGCATCAGAGATAACATTGGGTAAGACAGCAATTCAGGTCGTAGACTGCTATATCTCCCCAACCATGTCATATGACTCACACGCCATGTTCCTAATCACCCTGGAGGATATTAGGGTGCAACCTAACACTGTCATACTGGTTGACTTCAACTACCCCTCCATTAACTGGGAAAGCTACTCATGTACAATGCACTTGCCCAGTGTTTTCTGGAATTCATTAATTCCAATGGCTTGGACCAGTTATTTCATATCCCCACTACAGGTTGCAACATCCTTGACCTGGTCATTACTAACATGGGTGACTGTTGCAGTACAACAACAATCAACTCCTCTCTAGTTAGATCTGACCACTAACTAATCACTTGGAAACCCGCATCCATCCCACCCCCTCTGCAAAGTTAATCACCATGAAAAACCTGTCTAAAGGTAACTTTGGGCTCCTACAAACAGAGCCGGCTAGCTTCACGCCACCAATGCAAATGGAGAATAGTTGCATGACTGCCGAATCATCACCATTGCAATGTATGAACATGTACACAAATGCATGGATTCCGCCATACTCAATAGAATCAAGATGCTCTCCTCCAAAAAAAGGAAGCCAATTTGGTGGACCCCTGTCATAAACAAACTCTACAACAGAAGGAGGAAACTGATGCAGAATAAGGTGAAGTCCAAGGACTGGAAAACCTCTATTACCAGCCTCAACAAAAAGTTGAGATCCTTCATCAAATCCTCCAAAACTAGCTATGAAAACAGAATTGCAGCAGATAGTAGACAAACACAAGGCCTCCTATAGTTATGTAAAGAATCTCCCTGGCAATACCCAGATTTGCTCTGAGCTACTGCACAGTGGTACCTCCTATACCAAGCCAACAGATATTGCCAATATACTGGCTGACAGATTCAGTGCCAACTTTACTCACCCAACGGACCAATCTCAATACCAGTAGATTGCCAGGCACCCAGTATTACTGCTGCACAGGTTAAAACAGCACTGTCCAAGGCCAAGAATACAGCATCTGTGGGACCTGACAATATCCCTGGCTGTGTTCTACATGAACTACAGAGTGATCTGGCACCTCATCTGTGTGCCCTATTTAATCATAACCTAATATCCCTACTGAATGGCACACTGCTACAGACATCCCTCACCACAAAGGAGGAGTGACTACAGACCCTGGCAATTATCTCCCCATTAGCCTGATGAGTCTGTTATGCAAAGCTATGGAACACATCATTATGGTCCTCATAAACTGACTCTGGATCCCACACAGTTTGATTTTGTGAAGGGTAGGTCATGCCTGCTCAACCTGGTTGACTTCTTTGACTCAGTCACCAGAGCTGTGGATGAAGGCAAGGTGTTTCATACAGCCTACCTGGATCTGGCCAAGGCCTTTGATACCATTCCCCACTCAGGAATCATGGAAAAACTCACTAAGCTAGGCATCAACCCCTGTATCACTAGGTGGTTTGCAAACTGGCACACAGATAGAACCCACAGTATGAAAGTAGCTGACTCCAAGTCAGACTGCCGACCGGTCATGAGTGGGGTCCCACAGGGTTTGGTCCTGGGTCCTCTCCTGTTTGGTATCTACCTCTCTGAAGTCCAGGGCAACATGAAGGGACCCTTGCTGACAACGTTTGCAGATGAATGCAAGTTAGGAGCTATTATTAACTCCACAAGTCATGTTGATATCCTACAGAAAGGCCTCACTGAATCCAATGACTGGTGTCAGAACCCTGGCCTTAAGCTCAATGACAAAAAATCTGTCATCAACCCCTTTGGGAGAAACCCAGTTCCCATGGCTTAAAACATTGATGGTAGTCCCCTGAACAAAGAAGGCATTATAATAGATCTGGGAACACAGGATGACAGCAACCTCTCCTTTGACCACCACATTGCCACTGTGGTGAGAAAGCCCTTCTATATGACACATCTCATTACTAAGGCTTCTGCATCCAAGAAGAAAGAGGTTATTGTGTCCCTCTACTCTTCCTTCATTAGGCCAGTCATCGAGTACAATGTCCCATATGGCATGTACCTCACTAGACACCTGCAACAACTGGAGAGGCTGCAAAAGTACCTCACAAAGAGGATCCTAGGCCTTAAATACTTGTCCTATATGGACAGACTCCAAAAACTCCAACTATTCTCTGTCTACTATTTGCCAACTTAGAGGTGAGCTCTGCTTGACCTACAAAGCCATGTGTGGCCCAGGTCTGTTAGAAATGCTACATCTAGAGAAATCCCAATCCCT